>NW_025423386.1:1277802-1444429 GCF_020740685.1 Jaculus jaculus
GGGGTGATTGGGCGGAGTGATTGGGCGCTTATAAGGAAGCCCCGCCCAAGGCTCAGGGGAGATGAAGCTTGAAGTTGCCTGAATAAACTGATGTTAGAAGAACTGGTGGTTGTGTCTTCCTTGCTGGTCAAGGTGGACACGACATAAAGGATTGTCATTCTCTAACATTCTGATCAAAGTTTACTCAGCTATTTATTAGTTGGTTCTGTTTTCATACTTGCTCAACCTAGTACATGAATGCTATTTCTCAATGAGTACAGTCCCTACACTTGCTAGTCAGAGCTAAGGATGAGGACTTATCAATGAAGATCAGTCCTACACTTGCTGGTCCTTTTCCTCTAAGGCTGTTTCACAATGAGGTCTTTCACACACATATTCACCAGAGGCTACTTTGGCTAATTGTGATGATGGTGCCTGGAGAATTGTGGAAAACCTGAATCTAGGTTAGTGCTGTGCAGTGTTAGAGTCATAGTCATTGGATATATTGGAGGACCTGGGTGATAGCAGGTTTGGCCAGTTACAACACCTGGAAGGATTATTGATAGCTCCCTGGGACCCACTTTTGCCATGTGTACAGAGCCTGCTGCCTGTGGAAATGCCTAGATTTCATTCTGATTTTCCCCACCACTTCCACATATGAACTTTGATTCTCTCAGTTTTGCTACTGTGCTCCCAGTAACCTATCACACACCTTGTCAGCATTTCCTATGGCATCTATGTTCCCCAAGCAAATTCTCCATAAAGATGATGCCTACCCATCCCAAGGAGTGACCATCTTGCCTTACTAATCATGGCACACAGGTACTCATGGTTCTGTCATACCCATTTTCTTTCTCCCTCTCTCTCCTTTTGAGATATCGTTTCATTCTAGCCCACTGGAGATGCAGAATTCACTATGTAATCTCAGAATGGTCTCAATGCCAGATATCTTCCTACCTCCATCTCTTTGCTGGGAATAAAGGCATGGATCACCACATCTACCCTTATTTTCCCTTAAGAACAAAGCAGTTCCCCAGTGTCATGTGTCAAAGTATTTCAGGAAGGTATGCCTCTCTCATAGCTCATCTAACTGCCAGAAAAGTGCAGTGTTGAAGTTATCATTCTAGTTCAAGAACTCAAGTGGTCATTCTGAGACCTAGTTTTTAACTCTCTCTAAAACATGCCAGTCCAAGAGCTTCCCATACATTACTTCTTCAGGGTGCCCCCCGTATTAGCACTACATAACAATTGAAGGCCTGGAGCACTCACAGGAAGGTCTGTATTCAAATACCACAATGGACTGCGGTTCTAAACATCCTTCCCTCCATTCTAACTCCGCCTGCCGTCATGCCCCTCCAGTACCTCACAGCCTCATACAAGTCCAGATTAAGTCCCTGGCTCCCCTGGTGACACTGAGTAACCACACCAGCAAACATCGGATGCCAAAGAGAATCTCAAGACCCAAACCCACATTCTGCCCATGTTCTCTGAAACCCTGGAGTCCTCTTTTCCATCCCCTTCCATTATATAACAGAGTATAAAAGGATTTTTGTCCTTGAAACATTTCCTGTAGATGGTGCACCTTCAGGTATATAATATCAATTTTACACTTCAGTTCTATCATCGCTTTTTACTAATCTCATTACAAAAATAAAGCAATGCCAAACCCAGACACAAACCACCTTGAATCAGGATTGGAAAAAATAAAAGGAAAAAAAAAATTTAGAGTCTTGTGATTACCAGTTGGATCCTCCCACATCCTGCAGATATGGACTTTATCTACAGCATCCTACCACCTTCTGTGCAGAGTGAGAGACCTGCCTGAGCTTCTCAGGAAGAGGGAAGACAGATTACAACCATGAAGTTTCTGTTGCTGGCTGTGGCGCTCAGCTGCTTGGTGTGTGCAGAGAAGAAACCTCTTAAGGTATCATGTCTACCATGATTTGACATAGGGCAGGTGATCATAATTTCAGGTGTATAAGCCTTCTAGAAGGGCATGAATGACATTTGATAGGGCAATGGCTCACTGTTCTTGTGTTTTCATAATTCTGTAATTATCCTCATAATATTCTTAAATTAGTTTTTACTTGATATGAAGGTGTTAACAATAAAATACTGTGTTCTGCATAGGAAATTGTAGGTCAGCCTGGACTAGAGTGAAATCCTACTGAAAAATACAGAATTGTCACAGATTATATCTTAGAAATCACATAAAATTTATGCTCAAAATGTGACTCTTTCATATTGTATTTTAATCAGGTTTTCTATAACTTTTTATGGCATACCTTGCTCTTTTCACTTTTAAAATACTACGGTAGCATGGATGACCTCTCTTATAAATACAGTTAACTTTCCTTATATTTCTTTTTCATGTCCTTAAACATTTTTAGTATTTCAAGAATGCTGTGCATAGCCAATAAAATAAAATATTAAAAAATTTGTATGCACAGCATCAATAAATGAATAGTTAAGTTTAATAATTATATTTGGCCAAAAAAATTGCATACATATCTATAAGCTGCAGATATTGCAATATATCCCTTGGACTTTTTTCAAGGGAAATTATGACAATGTGCATGGATTTGAAACAACATCTCCATCCAGAAGGATTTGATGCTAATATTTTTATGAGTAAAATCAGGTGCCATGATCACAATAGATATTGATGAGGAAAGTTAGAGGAATGGCTGATGCTTCTAATTGAACATTTCTTTTTTAGTTTTCAGGGAAATATCGCACGGTGTCCATAGCTTCACACAGTTTAATCAGCATAGTAGAGAATGGCCTGTTAAGGATATATGTACGTGAGGTGGAATTTTATGATGCTTATAAGGAAATGTTCATGACTTTTGATTTGAGGTAAGCAAGATTTTTCTTGTGTGCAAGACACCAAATGTGGAATTCTGGCTGGTACAAAGGTGTCAAATTTCCACTGAGAGACAGAGAACTGCTAAGAAAACTGGAGTTGCTGTCCATTCTTGAAAGAAGCATGAGGTCTTTGCTCATGTAACATTTCAGTCCCTGCCAGAATCTAGTTATGGTGCCATGAATAAACCTTAAATGACGCAGAGATGCACAACTCAAGCTGTTGTTAATGATTTTGTTAACTTTCTGAACATGCTAAGAAAAAAATGCTACCCGTTATGCCCATAACATGATAGACACCAGAAGACTCAGTGGCTTTGCTTTAGAGTTTTTCAATATCTGAACTCAATCCATGACTTTGAAAGTAACTTCAAATTCTTGTAACTCTTGCCTAACACTCTCAAGTAGTGTGATAGTAGGCATATACCACCATATGTAAATTGGATTGGATAAGTCATGAATTAATTATCTGCTAAAATCCTATAGTGTCATAATTTCAGGGTAGCCTTCTCGGTTATTTTCATAGCCCTAGCATTTAGGGACATATACCTGAATTTATTTACAATTTTTGGTGGCAGAATTATTTATGTGTTGAGTTCTAGCAAAACCATGGTAAAAGGAAACACTCCGTCTCCAAGAGCTTCCTCCAACACTCAAAATTATCACCTGCTTAATTATGAAGGACTCTAGGAGAAAATATAATGCCCCTCACCATTGTATGGCACACTCTTACTTAATAATGACCTTCCATAAAGTGAGTGAATTTGTTGATAAGTGTGTGAGACAAGGGACAGTGTCTTACTGCAAAAACATTAACCCTAGAAATAAGAAACTTTCCCCAATTATTTTTATTTGCATAGAAATTTGAAAGACATAAGGAATCTGATTCCTTCTCTTCCCAAGTCAAAAAAAAAAAAAAAAACAAAACTCTATAAGTTGTCTAGATAGTTCTGTGGATAAATGTGTTTACCACTCAAGCAGAACGAGGTTATTTTAGTTTGTTAGAATATAAAAATCCAGTTGTGTGAGGACAGTTCTGAAAACCCAGTGTTAGGGAAGCAGAGAAAGGATGACCACAGAGATATGCCTGTTTTCCCTGGGAGATTCAGTGAGATCCAGGTTCATCAAGAAAAACTCAGCATGAGAAATAGGTCAATGAAATACACCAACATTGACAGCAGGTTCACCTTTGCACATGCCACACACAAATCAGTATTCCTACAAGTATGCATATGCATGATACTCACACACACATGCAGAACGAAATTGACAAGATCAGGACCACATTGGAAAGAACCATTGTGGGCAGAATTTCAATTGTTTGAAAAATAAGCTCAAATTCAGACACTACTTCCCTCTCTCATATTAAGGTTTAATGTAAAAGAAGATAGTTCTCAAGATTCAAGTGAAACACAACACATTAACAATGAGTAGTAAATTTTTGAAAGCTGTATTTATTAAGTGAGAAAGTATGAGAACAGGAAGAACCAAGATGAAAGATGATATAACTGTACACTTGCAGGATGTAGTGGATGAGTATAATTAGGAAATTACAAAAACAAAACTTTGTTAATAATATGAATGGGTGGTACTAATTCACATGAGTTTGCTTAGAATTGAGTATGAGATATGCCTCCATTTATTATCATGAGTATTGTTTGAGGAAAGTTTGTTTTCTTTTAACTTTTGTTTTCTGCTGTAATAAGGTAATACAATCCAAACCCAGGGAGGAAAAAAAAAGTTGCACTTTAAGTTGTTTTCTCAAAAATAAGGTCATCATGGGACACAGACACTCCTCTCAGAAAGATATGCTTCAGTTCACACACAATCTGTCCCCCACCCCCAAGGTGAAACATGCTGACCCAGATTCAAATCCATAGAAATCTGTGAATAATTTGCTATGAACTCTGTAAAGTAAAAGGAAGACAAGGCATAAAACTAAAACTGTCAGAGTGAGTTTTACTCTCAGCATATGAACTGTAGCATTTTTTTTTATTTTTGGCTCATTCAGAGTTATGTTGTATATTAATTGATGTATTTCTTATAATTTTCCCATAGACAAGATGGCGAGTGCCACCGATACAGACTCAAAGCACAGAATCTTATATATCTACAGGGCAGCAATTCTAGTAAGTATTAGATATTTTAGGGTGATGACATGAAACCAACTCCGCAGTTCATTCAACTTCATGGTCATGTTGTTTATCTGTTTCTCTGAGCCAGTATTCGACAGAAGCACGTTACCACATAAGAGTTTTGTTGTTTCTTACTCTTCCAGGTCATCCAGTTCACTTTATATGGGCTAAACCATCAAGTGTTGCTGTTGATAATCTCATTGGCACATGGAAGTTTGATAACTCATATCATAGCTCCCCAAGTGTCTGGTTCCGTCACGTTGGTCATCACAAATGTGGGTATAATAACTCAAATCTGCTGGTATTGTCTTTCTATATAAGTCAGAATGCACATCTGTAATCTTGCACAAACCCTTACAGCTCTTAATACTGTGTGTGTAAAGGTGAAGGGACTTCACTCAAACTATAAAAAGGTATTTGGCTCTCAATTTCACATGAATGGATTTCTAAGAATAACAACAAATTCTGCTACTTCGTCCAAATCCTACTTTCAAAGTGCTCTGAAAAAAATGGATTGAATTTTACCCTTCCATTTTGGAGTACCCTTTCACAAGGTTCTCATTGTGGTATCATACAATTATTATCACAAAAGGTACAGACATTTATTATCAGATATATGAAACATATTAGAGCCCTTTGAAATCTACTATGACCTTATATTTTTAAGTTTATAATGAATATTGACTTTGGCGTTTTAGCATCATACTGTTGTGGAAAATAGCACAAGACATTAAACCTAAGATTGTTCTCACTCCCAGTTGCAAAAGAACAATGCAAATCCTCATAATACAAACTCATACAGAGGCCCCAGGATTTATGATTTACATCACATTCTAAGGTTGTCACTATGAGATGTGATGTGATGAACACATCACAGTTTATGTTCTCCATGCTTCCAAGCTGTTGCATGTGCTTGGTTAGAATTTGTGGGAAATCTGTGGAATGAAATTCTAAGATCGTCATTATGGGATGTGATGTGATCAACACATGACAGTTTATGTCCTCCATGTTTTCAGGCTTTTGCATGTGCTTGATTAGAATTTGTGGGAAATCCTTGGACTTAATGAAATCACTGTAATTTTAATGAAAATTAAAAATATACCCTTAGATACTTTGATGATTACTAGAAAATATCAGGATTTGTAGTAAACACTGCACAACCACATTCTCTCCAACTGCGTCCTTCTTTCTTTTACATTCTCAAATTAATGTATTAATAAGAAAATAAATTCATTAATGATTTTTTTTTTGTTTTGTTTTTTTGAGGTAGGATCTCACTGACCCCAGGCTGACCTGGAATTCACTGTAGTCTCAGGGTGGTCTTGAACCCACAGTAACCCACCTACCTCTGCCTTCATAGTGTAGGGATTAAAGGCATGCAACTCCATACCTCGCCAAATAAACAAATAAGTAAATAAATAAGTAAATAAATAAATAAATACACAAAAATATTTTCAAGTAGGGCTGGAGAGATTGCTGAACGGTTAAGGCACTTCCCTACAAAGCCTAAAGATCCACGTTTTATTGCCCATTGCCCACATAAATCCAGACTCAGAGGTTAGGGGTTATATCTGGAGTTCACTTGCAAAAGCTGGAGGCACTGGAATCCCATTCTCAATCTCTCTCCCTCCCCTTTCATTCTTCTCTCTCTCTTTCACTCCATTTATCTCAAATGCCTAAATAAAATTATGTTTAATGGTCCAATATACAGCCATATTTTTCAAGTTAGGATGAATGTAAGTTTTTTTCAGACAAAGAAACCAAATATTTGCATTTTCCGAACATGTCTCCTATGTTGTCATCAAATCTTCATCTGCAAATTAAAATTTTAAAACATTAATATTGAAGCACATGATCTACTCACAGAATTACTAAATGACAAATGCAGCAAAGATATTCCAATAACTCCATCCCAACTTTTATTTATATCACTGAAATTCTTATGAACCCAGCAGTTAAAACGTCTATTTTTAAAAATTTATTTGAGAACGAGAGGAAGAGAGAATATGGGCACTCCAAAACTCTAGCCAGTGCAAACAAATTCCAGAAGCATGCCCCACCTTGTGCATTTGTGTTTTGTAGGTACTAGGGAATAGAATCTGGGTACACAGGTATTAAAGGAATGCTAAGCGGTCTCCTCATCCCAGAAGCTAGGTATTAAATAACCTTAAGTTGAATGTCATGCAGCCAACTTTAGGCTCCTATACCTGCAACTAATAACTGGGACTTAACTTCATACCAGCAATAAGTGAGTATAATTATTCAGTTTGATATTTTTGTATGTAGAATATCTGGGGTTTGCTGAATTAGAGACACTGTTTTGGTTTGGGATGAAGTAGTTGAAAATAGTATGACAAAAAGAAGATACTGTTCACTTCAGTAGTACATTTACTAAAGTTGGAATGATACAGATTAGATTAACATGGCCCCTGTTTAGGGATGGCAAACAAATTCTTGAAGTGCTCCTCATTTTATTTATTTGAGACAGAAAGAAAGAGATAATTGGCATCGTAGGGCCTCCATCACTGCAAACAAACTAGAGACATATTTGCCAGCTCATACATCTGGCTTATTTATGTCCTGGGGAATTGAAGCAGGTTCCTTTGGCTTTATAGGCAAATATCTTAACCACTAAGCCATCTTTCCAACTCAAGTGTTCCATAATTTAAATAAAGAATACTTGGGCAACTCAAATAAGTAGAAGAAAAGGTATTGTCTAATCTTGAAAACATATTTCTTCTCAGTCCCAAAGGTGGTGTACTTCTCAGTGGATTTTGTCTCGATGAATTCTATGATATTAAAACTTGACTATTATTATAATGAAAGGGAAAGTGAGATGTGTTTCTAGTTTTGTGTAAGTATTCAATTTGATTCTATGTTGGAGAAAATATGATGTTTTGTATTTTGAGAATGAGTATACATGTATTTTTTTTTCACAATTTACCCTGCTATAGGAACGTGTTCACATGTGTCTTAAAAGCGTGCCATAACTTTACGAAAATAGGTAATTCTCACTTTTTGTTGATACTTTTTGTTTGTTGTTGATGATAATAGAGAAAAAGAGGGAAAATAAGGATATAACAATAAATAGAAATGACTTGTAAAGAATTAGTGGTTCAGGGAACAAGGAGATATGAGAGGAGGGAGAGAAAGGGTGATGGGAGGATGGCAATATCAGGGTATTGTGTATAGGCACAGGAATTGTCTGTAAAACATATACAAAAAACTATAGTAGGATTCATGTGTGCACATTTGGTGATTTCCTCTGCCATTTTTTTTTCATAGAGAAAGTGCAGAGAGTAGATTCTACATCATATATTGAGATAAAATAGATATGCTCAGATCTATTCATCACAAAATTCCAATTGTACATTACAGAATTCCCTTCCTTTTGAAGTACAGATATGGGAGAGAAGAAATTACTTTTGTGTTACTTTTCCAAAATGTAGAAAAATGAGATAATCCTGAATGTATGAATCAATCTCCCATTAAATTGCCCTTGCTGGGTTGCATTACCAACATGAAGGGGGTAATGAACAGAAGGTGTGATGTGATGTACTAGTGGAAAATAAACCTTGATCAATTTATTTATTTATTTTTTACAAATTAGGATAGGTTTTGTATTCAGAAATGTCGCTAAAGACCATGCATTTTGACTTCTATCTTATGAAATACAGCAAAATGCCACATTATAAGTGAAGAGACACAGGAAGAGTATGCCAAGCTGAGTGAGAAGAAAATTCCAAGTGAAAATATCCTGGATGTCACCAAGACAGGTGAATCACTCTTGTGCCAGCTAGGGAACACAAAGATTAATGTTTAAAGAAATCTCTGTCATCTTCTGAAAGCCATTTCTCATTCAAAATAGTGGTGATTAAAGATATCTTGGTTATTAGGTGAATGCAGTATCACTTTATCCTCTTGTTGTTGTATTTTACAGACACCTGTCCTAAATGGAGATATTGACTCTGTAAGTAGGAACATGGCCCTCATTACTCTTGAAATGTTCAACTTAAATACCATGTGAAGTCAATTCGAATCAGTAAAACAAAAATTATCCATACAAAAGCATGAAACAAAGAATGTATTAATGCAATATTTTAAATTCCCATAATATTAAATTAGTCCAGGGTAAATGCTGAGTTTCTTTAACTGAAGCAAAAATTAATAAATTTAGTAAGAAAATGAAATCTGAAATATGATTGTTAAGCATTTGAATTCTTTTGGGAATGCTGAAATCACACGGACAGCATATCTACAATATCTCAGTGAGACTCATTATTGCCATGTGTGGCCTGGATGTGCATCTAATTAGTGTGAGTTTGGGACATCATTATATACATGGGATCTCACACTTCTATCATGACAAGAAAAGTCATCTGAAGTAGTAGATACTGTAAAATATACCAGTATAAATATACTTGATATCCATAAATCAGTGTCCATTTATTTGAGTTGTTATTTGTGAGAATTTATTCATTCATACATTCCCACCGCTTTCAAGCAACATCCATATGATTTCCTTATACGCTGGCACTGATGATGTTTGCAATATCACCTCACATCCATATAAATAATGATCACTTATAATTCTGCAGGTTATAAGAAGATTCATGGTGCTTCTGCACCAACTGGTTGTCTGGAACCAGAATCAAAAAAAAAAAAAAAAAAAAACAGACTTGTAATCATATTTTATTCCTGATTGTATTCTCATCTTTATGAGTATTTCTGATTCTTCACCCACTCTGACATGTACATGTACTTCCCATTGCTTTGAATATGTTTGTCTGTGTGTGTGTGTGTGATCTTTAGTGTTACTACCCTCTCTGTGATTAAATGGCTTGGTTTCGTGCACCTGCCAATGTGTTCTGAATAAAGAAATCTAGTTTTGCAACTTAGATGTACAGGCCCCACCTTAGAGTCTTTGTCAGAATTTGAATATATTTTTCTTTGCCTTCTTGTTTGGGAAATGTCATATTTGTTGGTGGAAAAGTAGGTGATAAAATCAAGTCAGTTTTGAAGTAGAAAAATAAGCCGATTTTTGAATAAATAGTATTACCTGTGTTCTGTCACATTTTTCTATGAAAATAAGGAAGTGTGTGCATTATATGACAAAGAGGTTAATACTTAGCATGTTGCTGCATTCAAAAAAGATAACTCTGCCAGGTGTGGTGGTGAACTTGAGAAGGCAGAGGTAGGATGATTGCCATGACTTCAAGGCCACCCTGAATTCCAGGTTAGACTGGGCTAAAGGGAGACACTACCTCAAAAAAAAAAAAAAAATAAATAAATAAACAAACAAAAAAACACCTCAAAGCTGGATGTGGTTTGCATGTCTCCAATCCCAGCACTTGGGAGGTAGAGACAGGAGATCATCATGAGTTCAAGGACAGTATTGCCTAAATAGTGAATTCCAGGTCAGCTTGGGCTAGAGGTAATCAACCTCCAAAATCCAAGCAAAAACAAAACTAAAGATAACTCGCCAAGGACGGATGATTTCTTACTTCATATTTCACATATATTTAATTTATTTTCAAAAGCAGAATGGAAAACGTTCTTGAGATGTAAACAGAAGTGTCCAATATCTTCCCACCCATCATAAAATTAAGTGTGTAGACATCTACATTGGTTTCTTCACATATCATGGTTATACAGAATTTTTTAAAGATTAAAATCACATTCAGTAAAAATCTTAAGACACAATGAACAATGCAGTTAAAAACGTTTTAAAGTTGATTTATGAAAACTACTATTTTATACCCAACATAAAAATTTACCAAACAAGAATTAGGCCCAGATAATTTTTTTTAATGAAGTGTTTATTGAAGAAATAAACATTCTTTTTTAAAAAAATATTTTATTTATTAATTTGAGAGTGACAGACAGAGAGAGAAAGAGGGAGAGAGAGAGAGAGAGAATGGGCACACCAGGGTCCCCAGCCACTGCAAACTAACCCCAGATGTGTGAGTCCCCTCATACACCTGGCTAATGTGGGTCCTGGTGAATTGAGCCTTGAACCTGGGTCCGTAGGCTGCACAGACAATTTCTTAACCACTAAGCCATTGCTCCAACCTCAAATAAACATTCTTAAAAGTGTAGAAACCCATTAGATTCCATATTGTTCATGGGCTGCAAAGAAAGAAAACGTAACTGTATGCATGTGTGTAAAAACCATGTGGCTCCACACATCCCAGTTTTCCCACTGCTCAGGTGCTGACAGAGGAGAAATTCCTGGGCTCAATAGACAGCCCGTCTATCTAATTGTATAATTCACTGTCACTAAAAGAAAACAAAACCCTATATTGCTGCTGAAAACACCACTAGTTTGCTCTATTGCATTTATATACACGAGGAAACAGTGCATGTATGCCAACCCACACAACAGGACACACAAATAAAAGTTCCATATAACAAGCTTCCCTAGCTCTCCTAGCCAATGCTTCTGAAAAAGCTGGCAATGGACACAAATACAGTAGCTAGACAGACAAATAGATCAGTGCAGAAATTAACAAATGGTCCTAAATGTCAAGCCAAGCTTTATTCTCTTATAACATGCTCAAAACAAAAGAATTTCTAACCATGAAAATAAGGAGACACAAATAAATGATATAATAAGAACTTCATTGTGATAAACATTGTGAAAACATGAGATCTTTATTAATATACAGAGCCACATCCCAAACGGTTAGTCTTATAAGAACAATGATTTAATGAACACTATCAATAAATGCAAATGTCTTAAAATAGGTTATTAATGATAAGAATGAGGAAACTGTAGAGACTTTTTTAAAGTTAACAAGATTGAACTAGCTAAAGAAAATCCTTTTTTGAAACAAAAACAAGAAAAAGTTTTCTTCACTGCTGAAACATAGAAAATTATTTCAAAAGAACATAATTTTGGGCTAGAGAGATGACTTAGTGGTTAAGGTGCTTCCTTGCAAGGCCTAGGGACACATGTTTGAATATCCAGATTTGATGACACCAGATGCAGAGTAACGCAAACACAAAACGTTGATCATGTGCCAGGAAGGGGTGCTCGTCCCTAAAGTTTGTTCACACTGACTGAAATCCCTGAGACACTCATTCACCCATTCCCTCCTTCTCAGACACTCTTTGTGCCTATTTCTATCCCTCCCTCAAAAAAAGAACATATTTTCATAATTCACTCTAAAACATCAAAAAGATATAAACTGTGTAATAACCTTTAAATAAACAAGTTCACCATTATTATGACACAATCATAAGCAATAAGAACTATGACAAAAGTATGTCAATAACTTTGATGAACATAAATGAATACAGAGTAAAACTCCTTGAATATCTTTAGCTGACTCAGAGTAGTAAGTGGAGTTTTTGATTCAGTCAAAAATAGCCTTAGTAGATTTGAAGAGCAAGTGAATGATTGCCATTCATTTAGAAATGGACTTAGTAGTGTCTGAACAGTAAGTGTTGGAGGTACCTGATGCACTTAATTGCCTTAACAAAAATCTTCAAATGCAAGTGTAGAAAGTACCCTCTTTGAGAAATAGACTTTGTAATTTCAGATATACAAGTGTAGAAATATTCCCGCTGAGAATTAAATATTTGTCTCTCTTTCTTTTTATACGCAAGCTCAAAAGACTGGACGTTGTATAAGAGATAGCAAGCAAGAGAGAGAGATGGACAGAGAGAGAGAGGGAGAGAGGGAGAGAGAGACAGAGAAAATTGGCACACCAGGGTCTTAGCCAAGGTAATTGGCTACAGTATGACATGTGCCCCTTTGTAGGTATGAGCACATGCATCACCTTGTGTGCCTGGCTTATATGGGACCTTAGAGAACCAAACGTTTTCTTAGGCTTTACAGGCAAACATCTCAACTGCTAAGCCATCGATTCAGTCTCAGAATTAGATTCATTTAGCCTCAACCAGCAAGCGCATACATAGTGTTCATTGAAAATGTGCAAGGTTCGTGTGAACAGAACATGAGAAAGTTGTGGGATACACTTAAACGTCCTAATATCGGAATCATTGGAATACCAGGAGAAGAATTTCCCAGACAAAAGACATGGAGAACTTACTTAACACAATAATTGAAGAAAACTTCCCCCGTCTCTTAAAAGAAAGGACCATCAAGATTGAAGAAGCAAACAGAACCCCTAACCGAATAGACCAAAGGAGAAACTCCGCAAGACATATTATCATTAAGACTCTAAACATTGACACCAAGGAAAAAATCCTAAAATCAGCTAGGGAAAAACAGCACACCACTTTCAAAGGAAACCCCATCAGAATTACTTCAGACTTCTCAAAGGAAACCTTGAAAGCTAGAAGGGCCTGGAATAAAACTCTCCGAACGTTAAGAAACTATGGCTTCCAACCCAAACTACTCTACACGGCAAAAGTCTCCCTTATAATAGATGGTGAAAGGAAAACTTTCCATGACAAAACTCAGCTTTACAATTATATGAACACAAAACCAAACCTACAGAAAGTACTCCTGGAGATTCTCCACCACCACAACATGGCAGGGATCAATCAAATCTCACAGTCATCACCCTAAATATTAATGGCCTTAATTCACCCATCAAGAGACACAAGCTAACAGGGTGGATCAAAAAATTAGACCCCTCAATCTGCTGCCTTCAAGAAACCCACCTTACCACTAAACACAGAAACCACCTCAGGGCAAAAGGGTGGAAAACAACATTCCAAGCAAATGGGTATATGAAACAAGCAGGTGTAGCTATATTAATATCAGATAAAATTGACTTCAAACGAAAAACAATCAAAAAAAGAAAAAGAAGGCTACTTCATACTTATCAAGGGAACAATCCATCAGGAGGATATTACAATCATAAATCTGTATGCACCAAACACAGGGGCACCACAGCTCATAAAACAAAACCTACTTGACAATAAAACAGAAATAACCACCAACACCATCATAGCTGGGGACTTTAACACACTATTATCAGTAATAGACAGATCATCCAAACCGAAGCTCAACAGGAAAGTAAGAGAGCTCAACAAAACCATAGAGCACATAGACCTAACAGACATATGCAGAACTTTCCATCCCAAATCCACAGACTACATATTCTTCTCAGCAGTCCATGTAACATTCTCAAAAATAGACCATATACTGGGTCACAAAGACAGCCTCCACATATTTAGGAAAATCGACATAATTCCCTGCATGATGTCAGATCATAATGCTATATTCGTAGAAATCAACAACAACAAAAAAACCAACAAGAACCTGAACGACAACTGGAAACTGAATAGGTCACTCTTAAACAATAAATGGATAGTGGATGAAATAAAAAATGAAATTCCAAAATTCCTGGAATTGAATGACAATGAGAACACATCAAACCAAACCTTATGGGACAAAATGAAGGCAGTCCTCAGGGGAAAATTCATAGTACTCAATGCCTTCATAAAAAGGACAGAAAGGTCCCAAATCAATAGCCTAACCATCCACCTAAAGGCATGGGGAAAACAAGAAAAATCCAACCCAAAGTGCTCCAGAAGGAAAGAAATAATTAAAATCAGAGCAGAAATTAATGAATTGGAAACCAAGGAAACAATTAAGGCAGTTGACATATCAAGGAGCTGGTTCTTTGAAAAAATAAACAAGATTGACAAACCTCTGGCCAACTTGATCAAGCAAAAAAAAGGAGAGACTCCAAATTAACAAAATTCAAAATGAAAAAGGAGAGATCACAACAGACATCAGTGAAATCAGCAAAATCATCAGGACTTATTTCAAAATCCTGTACTCCACAAAACTGGAAAATGTGGAGGAGATGGATAAATTCCTGGGTGCATATCATCTACCAAAATGAAAATCAGAAAAGATCAACCACCTCAATGAACCCATCACACTCATGGAGATTGAAAAAGTAATAAAAAACCTCCCCAAAAAGAAGAGTCCCGGACCAGATGGATTCCCAGCTGAATTTTATAAAACCTTCATGGAAGAACTCAAACCAATCTTCCTAAAACTGTGCAACACAATTGAAGAACAGGGAAAACTACCCAACTCCTCCTATGAAGCTAGTATCACCCTAAGCCCAAAACCAGGCAGAGATGCCACAGGAAAATAAAAATACCAGCCTATTTCCCTAATGAACATAGATGCAAATCCTGAACATAATACTCGCAAACCAAATCCAACAACACATCAAAAGCATTATCCACCTTGACCAAGTAAGATTTATCCCAGGAACACAAGGGTGGTTCAACATATGAAAATCTGTCAATGTAATATACCACATAAACAAGCTTAAACACAAAAACCACATGATCATTTTGAAAGATGCAGAAAAGGCATTTGACAAGATACAACATCACTTCATGATCAAAACATTGGAGAGAGTCGGCATGGCCGGTTCACATCTTAATATAATAAAGGCAATATACATAGCTCCAAAGGCACAAATAATTCTTAATGGAGAGAGACTGGAGGAATTCCCATTGAAATCAGGAACAAGACAGGGATGTCCTCTCTCACCTCTGCTTTTCAATATAGTTCTGGAAGTCCTAGCACAAGCAATAAGGCAGGAGAAGGAAATAAAAGGGATACAATTTGGAAAGGAAGAAGTTAAGCTACCTCTATTCACCGATGACATGATTGTGTATGTAATAGACCCAGGAGACTCCATCCCCAAACTCCTGAAGGTGATTAACTCCTATGGCAAAGTAGCAGGATACAAAATCAATGCACAAAAATCGGTAGCATTTCTCTATGCAAATGACAAAGACACAGAAAAAGAAATAAAGGACATATTCCCATTTTCAATAGCAACATAAAAAATAAAATAACTTGGTATAATGTTAACCAAGGAAGTAAAAGATCTATACAACGAAAATATAAAATCTTTCAAAAAAGAAATGGAGGAGGACTTGAAAAGATGGAAAGACCTCTCATGCTCCTGGATAGGCAGCATTAACATTGTGAAGATAACAATCCTACCAAAGGCAATGTATAGATTTAACGCAATTCCAATTAAAGTCCCTACAGTGTTCTTCACAGAGATAGAAAAAATGATCTCAAATTTCTTATGGAAAGGCAGAAGGCCTCGCATATCCAAACATATCCTCAGCAAAAGAAATACCTCTGGTGGCATCACCATACCTGATATAATGCTATATTACAAAGCCATAGTAATAAAAACAGCATGGTACTGGCATAAAATCTGGAGTGTAGACCAACGGAATAGACTTGAGGACCCGGATTTTGGGCCAAGCAACTATAGCTACTTGATATTCGACAAAGGCCCAAACAATATAGACTGGAAAAAAGATAGCATCTTCAACAAATGGTGCTGGACAAACTGGATAACCACATGCAGGAAACTAAAACTTGATCCACACATTTCACCATGCACAACACTCAAATCCAAATTGATCAAAGACCTCAACATAAGACCAGAAACTCGAAAACTACTGGAAGAAAATTTAGGAAGTACATTCCATGATATAGGAATGGAAAAAGACTTCCTGAACAAAACCTCAGTGGCTCAAGTTCTTAAACAGTCACTCAACCATTGTGATCATATGAAGCTGAAGAGTTCTTTGCAGACAAGCATATAATAAGCAAAGCCAATAGAATACTCACAGAATGGGAGAAAATATTTGCAGGTTATCCAACTGATAGAGGCCTTATATCTAGAATTTACAAAGAATTCAAAAGTCTAAACAATAAGAAGACAAAAACCCCACTCACAAAATGGGGCACAGTGTTAAACAGGCAATTCACAGAGGAAGAGATACAAATGGCAAACACACAATTGAAAAATGTTCATCATCCCTAATCATCAGAGAAACGCAAATTAAAACAACTATGAGATCCCACCTTACCCCAATAAGGATAGCCAACATCAAAAGGTCAAATGAAATTAAATGCTGGCGAGGATGTGGAGAAGCAGGGACACTCATTCACTGTTGGTGGGAATGCAGGATGGTGCAACCACTTTGGAAAGCAATATGGAGACTCCTGAAAAAGCTGACTATAGAAATACCAACAGATCCAGTTATACCATTACTGGGCATCTACCCTAAAACCTTCAAACCAAAAGCCAGAGAGATTTGCTCAACCATGTTTATAGCAGCTCAATTCATAATAGCTAAAAGCTGGAATCAACCCAGATGTCCATCATTAGAAGAATGGATAACAAAGATGTGGTATATCTACACAATGGAATTCTATACAGCAGTAAGAAAAAATGGCATAAAGAAATTTGAGGAAAAATGGTTGAACCTGGAACAGATCATTCTCAGCGAACTTACCCAATCTCAGAAAAAAAATTGACACATAGTCTCACTCATCTACAACACCTACCCTGAATCGACCCCAAGTACATTACATACCCAGCAAGCACCTCATGGACTAGACAATAGGATGGATGGGAGGGCGGGGAGGGAATCAAATGGTGGAAAACAGTAATCTGGACCCAAATGGTAATGGTACCATAAAATTCTACTTCTTAAAGACAGACTAAATGGCTGAAGCTTCACTAGACCCTTACAAGAAACACCTGAACCACAAGACACTGGAGAGGGTTGGATCAAAACTGACCTAAATCTCCTACATCTCCCCTCCCTCCCTTTCCCCCTCTCCCCTCTATCTCTCTCCCATCTAACTCTTGTATATTAGGTATGTTCTTCCTCAATTTCTTAGTGGACACTGACCTGAAACCCCCACTTCCAGCTTGGGCCTACCATCCACAATGAGCTTTTGATCAGAGAAACCTACAAGGTTTCCCAAAACAATGACAGACTTCTGTCAGAGTACTTGATGACCCACCAAAGGCCAGTGGTAAGATCCTATTGCTGAAGACACCATACGCAGCTGACCCGTAAAATGGAAGGACATGGCTGGAAGCTAGGAGAAAGTCAGTCCACAGACAGTCAGCGTGTCTAGTGCCAGAAGATGCTACGTAGGCCACTGGGGGAAATGACCAAGATCTGTCCAAGCAAAACATTGTTTAACCTAATTAGCAACAAATAACCGGATGTGATGCCCACAGAAATGCAATAGGGGTACACAGCCATGGTGAGGAATCAATTGCTCTTGATTTGGCTAACTGATCCACTCAGTGGTACTAGACCCATAGCTGGAGCTGGGAAACAAGTCAGAACTATATCCAAACACAAGCCCACTCTACAATATCAAGCTACCATCAATCATGGGGTATAAGAGGGCCTACACCTATCATACTGTCTATCATAAAAGTAAGGGTTATCTCAATTTTCCGGGTGCTAACTTACTCACTGTTGGAGAATCTGCTTCTCTTTTCCAGATAGATGCAGATCCTAAGAAGAGAGCTGCCCCAACATACCTCAAAAGGGGCCCAACTGAAACTAAGGACAACTGGCAAAATAAGCAAGGGTGATGTTTTCCTGTGAACCGGATACCAGCACAAAAGGGAAGGAGACTCAACACAGAGAAAAATCAACTCCTACCAAATCAGAGAGGCACAGACTCAGAGGCCCCCAACACCTCAGCAGTGAAGCAGACCAAAAATGAACCCAACATGGCTCAGGGAAATTTTGTGGAAGAGGGGGCAGAAAATATTTCAGAGTCACATGTTGGGTCATGATTTGCAGAGACATTTATCATACCAATAACTGGGGGCTAACTCCACAATGCACGATGCACTTTCATTAACAAGGAGGGTGTAATGGGAGGGGGTAGATCACAGATGAGCCTAAATAATGGTACCAAACTGCCTGTATTTACTGAAAAGAAAACTAATAAATTAAATTAAAAAAAAAGTAAAGTGTACTCAGTGCTGTGACCACGTACCTGACAAGAAGCAGCTTAAGGAAGGAAAGGGAGTGTCTTCACTTACAGTTCCAGGGGTAGAGGAGCTAGTGTCAGAGAAGGCATGGAGACAGGAGAGGGAAGCCAACTTGTTTCCAAGCAAGTAGAGAGCAAACAGGAAGTGGGGCAGGGATATGAAACCTGTAAGCCTCAAAGAAACTCTTACAGCTGAGCAGTCTATGCATGCTTCCATCCCACTTGGACACTGTAGTATGTAGGGAGGAAAGAATGTTGAAGCACCCTAATTTCCTAAATATATGGTACATGGTAAGGGTGGGGAATGAGTAACTTACTATATAGCAGATTGCAGACATAATAAAGTACAAAATAATTAACTTGATTTTTGTGTTTGCTTTTTAAAAAAAATAATTTTTTTATTAACAACTTTCATGTTTGTAAAAAAAAAAATACCCCATGGTAATACCCTCCCTCCCCCACTTACCCCTTTGAAACTCCACTCTCCATCATACCCTCTCCTCATCTCAATCAGTCTCTCTTTTACTTTTGATGCCTTGATCTTTTCCTCCTCTTATGATGGTCTTATGCAGGTAGTGTCAAGCACTGTGAGGCTGTAGATACCCAGGCCATTTTATTTCTGGAGGGAGCATGTTGTAATTAAATTAAATTTCAAAAATATTTTATTTACTTCTTTTGAGAATGGGAAAGATAGATAAATAGATAGGCATATATGTAGATAGATGGGGGGGGGAGAGAATGGGCCACTAGGGCTCCTAACCACTGCAAATGAACTCCAGACCCATGCTTCACATTGTGCATCTGGCTTTATAGAAATGAAAACTTTATAAAATTAAATTCAATCCTTAAAAAATGGGCTGGAGAACTTGCCTGATGGCTACGATACTTGCTGGCAAAGCCAGTGGACCCAGGTTCAATTCCCCAGGACCCATATAAGCCAGATTCACATGGCACATGCACCTGGAGTTTGTGTACAGTAGCTGGATGCTCAGGCATGCCCATTCTGTCTCTCTGTCTCTCTCTTTCTCTGTCTCAAATAAATAAGCATCAAATCTTCGTAGTTTTACCATTAAAATGCAAGTCACCTATCCACTGTTCTGTATAGCTCATAGCAGGAACTATTTTACAAACTTGGAAATAATGACACCATACACACAGTGACAGAGATCACTTGGCCTCATGTATTTTTCACCCGAGAAATTTCTTGTCAGTTAATTGAATGAATCATGTTGTGCAAAAAAAGCCTCATATTTTGCATTAGAGGTCTTGGGGTTGTGTTGTAGATCTTCTTGTTAAGCTGTCATCCACAGTAAGTTCATGCTTATGAGGACCTTGAGCTAAGTCATCTATACAGTGCTCTTGCTAAGACAAACCCTTCCACCAAATTGCAGAATCTTCCTGGATAGCTAATGGCCATAAAAATGAAGTTAGCTGCAGAGTTTAGAGCAAATTTATAGATGTCATAAAAGTCTATAGCCCTTTCCTTAAATAGCAAGATATATATATATTTCTCTTTTAATACTTTGTTCATAAGAAATTAACTACTTCTTGAATAGTAATTTGAATTCCTTGAATAGAAAAACTAAATGTAATGTCTTTTCCTGCAATATGTCATTTGATAGAAAGACAATAATGTTTAAGGCCTTCATACATTTAATGGATAATGGAGATTAGAACTTTTTAAAAATGATGAAATTTGTCCTTGATTAAAGGACATTGCAGTCAAATCACTATTCAATGTGTTTGTCTTGTGTGAACTTCCCAAGCTATTTCTTTAAGAATCATTGACTGTTTGCCACCTCAGTAGGAATTCATAGAACTATATCTGAGAAAGAATTTTATTGTAGAAAGATAAATGATACGTGTGGTGGTTTGATTCAGGTGTTCCCCCATAAACTTAGGTGTTCTGAATGCTAGGTTGCCAGCTGATGGGGACTTGGGAATTAAAGTCTCCTGGAGGCAGTGTATAGTTTTGGGGGTGGGCTTATGTGTGTTATAGCTAGTTTCCCCTTGTCAGTATTTCGTACAGTCTCCTGATGCTATGGGCGTGCTCCTATGCTTATGTTGACCAAGCAGTGATATCTACCCTCTGCTCATGCCTTCGTTTCTTCCTGCCATCATGGACCTTCCCCCTTGAGCCTGTAAGCCAAAATAAAACTCTTTTTTCCATCCATTGCGAACCTGACTGCAGCAGTAAAGTGGTACCGAGGAGTGGGATTGCTGCTAGACACCTGACTGTGTGGCTTTGGCCTTTTGGAGCTGAATTTCAAGAGGAATGTGGAAGGATTTGAAACCTTGGCCTAAGAGACGCCTTGCAGTGCTGTAAGTACAGCTTGATGGCCTACTCTGGCCAGAACTGAAAACCTGAACACAGTAAGAACTGTGGACCGTGAGGTTTAGCATATTATGAGGGTGAGAAAGAGCTTTGCCTGAACTGTGCTACAAACAGTTTGTGTGAGAAGCTTGCTGTTATCCCCATGTCCTGAGAAGTTGTGCAGGGTTGCTTTGCATAGAAATAAACTGGTGTGAGCAGAGGGATATGGCACAGAAAGAAAAATCTTTGGGTGAACTGTTGCCCATTCAGCTGCCATTGAGAGATTACAGCCTTTGAGATTGGGCTAGCTGACCTGCACTGGGGCAACAAGAAGAATGTAGACTCTTTAGAAGGGGCCTGAGTGCTCAAAGAGTGTCCTGTTCTTCAAAGTCTGCTTTATTCTCCCCTGGATTAACAAACTGGCACCCTACCTGGTATTGTGGAGTATAACAAAGGCAGCAAAGAGAGGGCCATTGAGATTTCAACATGATCTTGTGTTTTAGAAATATCCATGGGCAGTGTTGCCTGCATGGAGACCCCATGGTTCCATGCGGATGAGCCATGTATTGCAGTGGAGACCCAGTGGAGATGCCGGGACCACGAGATGGCTGCTAATGGAAGCTTCCCACCACAATGAGGTTTCCCAGGACTGTAAGTAGCCTAGCTGGAGGGGTGGGATTTGAATGCCAGAGACTTGTTGCTGGTGGGAATTATTGTATTTGTGCCGGGCTCTGCTGGTGGGCAGGTAGTGCTGAGGAGGGACCCGGCCTGATGGTTCCTCCCAAGGGGTTGAGGAAGAGGGTGGATGTCAGACGACCCAGAATCTCTGCTAGTCACTGGAGAAAAACCGCACTGTGTCGGGAGTCTTGTGGAAGCAGGAGCTCACAGGAACTCACTTTGTTGTTGTAAGCAGTTGCCTACATAATGTTGGGGATGAAGGTGGGGATTTTAGGATGGGGGGAGGGCAGAGAGGTAAGGGCCAATAGTAAACTGTGACTATTGAAATGATAATTCAAACTTCTATGTGGAGGTGGGAGGCAAGAAGCCATTAGGCATCTTGCTGAGTCGTAGCTGGCCAGAGACGGCTCACCAAACTTTAGCTAGGCTCAGGAAGTTCTCCTCACGCCTGAGCCTTTCAGGACCCAACATCTCCCCCTTTTGTTTTTGTAAGAGCATTAGTCACCATGGCCCCTGTCTTAGGTTGTCCCCCTCTGGAGATCTTACCTGTCATTGGGAACCAGGTGTTTAGCTCAGAGCATTAGTCACCATGCCCCCTGTCTTATGTTGTCCCCCTCTGGAGATCTTATCTGTCATTGGGAACCAGGTGTTTAGCTTGCTGAGAAGCCACTCCATGGCCAGTTTTAGGTTGTCCCCCTCTGGGGATCTTACCCGTCATCGGTCACATGGAGGGCAGGGGAGGTGGCAGTGGGTCATCTGAGGAACTTAATTCCTGAGTTGCCAGCCTGTGATAATGTAACCACCTGATGAAGTTTTATTTCCTCCAGCTGCTGGTGAATAAATTGTGTAATTTTGTTAATTACACAACGCCCAACAGTGAGGAGAAGAAGGAGGGGATGGAGGGGCCTAAGATAAGGGAGTAGGTAGGGTAAGAAGCCATGTAAGCCCGTCCACAGTGGGCTGTCCTGAGGGTCCCGACGCCTCCTCTCCAAGTCTTCCTGGAGCCTCTTAATCTTGTCCTGGACGATTCTTGATTTACTGGTGTAAAAGCAGCATTTTTCCTGTAAAAACAAGCATATGCCTCCCTTTTCAGCCGTTAATGGGTCTAGTCCCCTCCTGTTTTGTAGGACTACCTCAGCCAGGGAATCTAGCTTCCAGAAATGATATCTACATCTGGGATTAAGGTGGCTGGGGCACAAAGGCCCATCCAGTTGGGCAGAAAGTCATAGGCTATTCCGCCTCCGCAAACATAAACCGTTCCAGAAGGCAGGCAGCGTTGAGCACTGGCCTCAGTGTGTTAAAAGTACAGAGGGAAGGATGAATATACCCCACATCTATACTGGAATTATTAGGGGAAGGCGGGGCCCAAATGCCCAGAGGAAACATTGGGAAAAGCTGGATGGGGATGGGGAAGGTGGCTGAGCAGTGTTTTTAAGGACATATGGGCAACTGTACTGCAAGCAGCCAGGGAAGCTCAGATATTTTAGGTCTCTCGCTGGTACCCAAATGGGTCTTTTTCTTTTTATAAAGCTTTCCCATGGACAAAAATTTCATGAGCTTTACATTAAGTTTTTATCAAAAAACTCCTTTCTGTTACAGAGCTTTTGTACTTTAATCACTTCTCAGTACAAAAGATTATCTCAAGGTTGGGAAGCAAATAAACCCTTTGATCGTAGCAATACACATATAAATCTTAAGGAATGGCCAGCTCTTATTAAACACCGAATGTGTATAATCTTGCTTACATGTAGATGCTAAAGTCTTGTGAAATGGCCCAGAGCTATGGATACAAGGCCAGCCAAATGGCTCCAGAGAATTACACAGAATGAGCAAAAGAGAAACACCTATCCAAGAAGTGAGAGAATTCCATCCAGGCAAGGCAGAGTTAAAAGCAGATATTAAGTCATCAGCACCTTTAGCTGCATCAAAAATAAGATGATTATTTTGCAAAGACAAAATCTCTGAATGTAACTGAATCAGATCCAAGGAAATATTATTATTATGTCATATGTCTCTTAAATATATTTTCCCAATGCTGTTGACTGTCATTATACTTTTTTAGAAGTAACACAAACCCATTGAAAATCTACATGACACTCCAAATGAGTTCTAACTTTTAACCCTAGTGTATAGAGCATCTAACAGGTGAAACTGTATCTAGGGTAAGGATTGAGCCCAAGATCTCAAAGAGAGGCCCAGTTTGAACTTTCTCAGGAGCTACTTTAAAGCTGTGTATGAAGGTTAGACATTAAAAGTACAAGCCTAAAGCCAAATGTTTTTATTTTTTTTTATTTTTTATCTTGAGGGAGGACTCATTTAAACCCTCTCCCTCCTGTGAGGAGCGGGTCTGGTTCTCTCCAGGCCCCAGTCAATATGTCTCTCCATCTTACCCTGATAGAACTGTAGGTAACAGATGAGGACCAATGTTTTTGAAAAGGGGATAATTGTTTATCTTTTTTAGAAAAAATTAAAATATTTAGGGCAAATAATGCCTTTTTAGTTGCTCGTGTGGGAGTAAGGATTCCCCCTTTTGTCTTTGTAATTGCGACTTGAGAGTTTGATTATATCTTTTAACAATAGCTTGGTCCCGGGGTTTGTATGGGATGCCTGTGGAATGTGAGATTTTCCAGGTCTGGAGAAAATCTATAAAGGCCTTGCTTGCAAAGCAGGGGTCATTATCTGTTTTAATTTGATCAGACAGCCCGAGAGTGGCAAAACGTTGAAGCATATGACTAACTGCATGTTTAGATTTTTTCCCCAGCATGTGCTGATGCCCAGTAGGTGTGAGAAAAGGTATTGACTGAAAGAAAAATATCATTGAGCCCAGTCACCACTAGAGGGCGGACTTGTCCCCACCTGGGTCATTCCACGTGGCAGTCTCCCAGGAGGTGGACTGCCTGCCAACTCCCAGCAGGCACAAGCTGCCAGCAGGGGGGCCATCTATTTAAATTAACATATTTTGTCCTTGACTCCCAATACATTTATAACCATCACACATTATATATAAATTGCATCCAGTTTGATTTAAAAGATCCCCACAGTCTTGACCAGTTTAAGATATTAAGACCTGTAAAATCAACCAAGTTAAACACTTTTAACATATAAAGGCACAGAGTAAACATTTTTAACTGGTATAAGGCATAGCAAGGAGAGACTAAAACAATGTAAATTGAAACATCATAACCTAAAATTAGTCTCAGTGCCTGTAGTTTTAACTTGTTTGAGGTTTTTTTTTTTTAGCTTAAAATCTTAAATCTCAGCTGGGCGTGGTGGTGTACACCTTTAATCCCAGCACTTGGGAGGTGGGGGTAGGAGGATTATCATAAGTTTTAGGCCACCCTGAGGCTCCATAGGGAATTCCAGGTCAGCTTGGGCTAGAGTGAAACCCTACCTCGAAAAACCAAAACAAACAAACAAAAACCAAATCTTAAATCTCTCAGTCCAATATCTCTAGCCATGCACATCAGTCCATTACAGACTTAACCTTGATTAAACTCTCTGGGCCTGGGTAGCAGGACACAGCCAGCCCTTATGCCAGTAGCCCAGTTCCAACAAAGTCCCCTGCAGTCTTTCCTTCCCCTTAGAAAGCTATAAGCCAAGCCTCAAAGTTTAATGCTGTCTGCACTTAGCATTCCCAGATTCTTATCAGAATAGTCCATAAAATGTGGCTTACCACTCCAGAAGACACCTTCAGTTGCAAGCAAAAAGTCCATGCCTATTCCTCCAAAGTAAAGGTTCCAAAAGATCAACATCCACACAGTCAGGTTCATCTCAGTCCACTTATCAGGTAGCTTCAGGTTCACTGAGATATACTTCCACACCAGGCACAGTTATGGAGGAATGGATATTTATTGAAGCTCACAGATCCAGAGGAAGTTCCATAATGGCAGAAAAAGCTGGCCGGCCTTCACAGGCCCAAGAAGAGAGAGAGAGAGAAGCACAAGCCTTCAGAAATACAAAAGCCGCTGGCAAACTGAAAGTGAAAGGAAAGAGAAAGGGAACGAAGAAATGTTGACAAGCAAGCACAGGTTATAGAAGCAAAGTTTAGCACATTAAATATGAAGATTGCCTTATAACTCTAAGGGTACGCTCACCTGCACATGTACAGTCATTACCTCCTCAGTGAATGCCTCCCAAGGGGCACTAGTCTGCTGGGTTCCCAGAGCCTCATGTGGAGGTGCCAGGCCAGAAGCCATTACACATCTTGCTGAGTCCTAGCTGGCCAGAGACAGCTCGCCAAACTTTAGCTAGGCTCAGGAACTTCCACTAGGCCTCAAGCCTGGGCCTTTCACGACCCAACAGACTTGGAGATTTGTCACTGGCTCAAGTTGTTGGACTTGAAACTACAGAATTTGATGTTTGCCCTGGTTGTTTTAAATCTTGTATCGGCTGAATGTTTCTTTGCTATGCCCAGTGACATCTTTTGCAGTGTAAATGTTTATTCTGTGCCATTATGGGTTTGGGGGAGATTTCTTTTTGGTATTATGACTCAGTTAAAAGACCTTGGATCATGGAGATGTTTGAACATCATTGAGATTGATTAAAACCGACAGGGACTTTTAAAGTTGGAATGAATGCATTGAATTTTAAATCATGTATGGTTATCAGTTTATGGGGGCTGGGGGCGGAAATGTGGTGGTTTGATTCAGGCGTCCCCTATAAACTTATGTGTTCTGAATGCTATGTTACCAGATGATAGAGATTTGGGAATTAATGCCTCCAGGAGGGAGTGTATTGTTGGGGGCGGGCTTATGGGCTTTATAGCCAGCATCCCCCTTGGCTGTGTTTGGCACACTCTCCTGTTGCTATAGTCCACCTTATGTGGGCCAGGGGGGTGATGTCCACCTTCTGCTCATGCCATCTTTTCCCCTGCCATTGTGGACCTATCCCTTGAGCCTTTAAGCCAAAATAAACCTCTTTTTTTTCCACAAGCCTCTCTTGGTTGGGTGATTTCTACAAGCAATGTGATCCTGACTGCAATAAGCAACATTGAAAAAATTCACCTGTTTCCCAGCCTGATGTCACAGGTCTGAAATCCCAAATTCTTCAGATGTTGAGGCAGGAGGTTTACAAATTTAAGGACAGCCTGGGTCATTTAGTGAAACCTCGTGGTGTTGTTGAATCAGTTGTCCCTCATGAGCTCATGTGATTTTTTTAATTTTTTTTTTTTTTCAGGTAGGGTCTCACTCTATCCCAGGCCAGCTTGGAATTCACTGTGTAGTCTGAGGTTGGCCTCAAACTCAGAGCGATCCTCCTACCTCTGCATCCCACTTACTAGTATCAAAGACATGCACCTCCACACCCAGCTAACTCACGTGATTTTTAATGCTTGATCCCCAGGTGATGCAAGTTTGGGAAGTGGAGCCTTGTTGCAGGAGGTGTGTTGCTGGAGGTGGGCTTAGGGGTATTATAGCCAGCTCATCCTTGCTAGAGTTTGACTCACTTGGTTGCTGCTGGTTTCTAACTCTTGTGGCAAAGATGATATCCATCCAGGTTCTGCTCATGCCACACTTTCCTCTGCTATCACGGAGCTTCACCTTGAGACCTTAAGCCAAAAGAAATCTTTTCCACCCCTCTTCTGCTTTTAGTAAGGTGCTTTGTCCTAGCAATGAGATGGTTACTACAGTACCCTATCTCAAAATTTAAGAAGTACATAATAAGGGGGGGGGGCGATATAACTCAGCAAGAGGGCATTGGCCTAGCATGCAATAGATTCAATTCATACTACCAAGATAAAGTGAGATAAAAAGAGGAGGTAAGAGGGAATGAGGAAATGGAAATAAAATGAAAAATGGAAGGAAAGGGATGGGAGGAGTGAGATAGGAAATCCACCCAGGTGTCCATCACTAGAAGAATGGATATCTAAGATGTGGTATATCTACACAATGGAATTCTGTACATCAGTAAGAAAAAATGCCACAATGAAATTTGATGAAAAATGGTTGAACCTGAAACAGATCATTCTCAGACAACTTGCCCAATCACACATAGAAAATTGCCACATAGTCTCACTCATCTACAGCACCTAACCTGAGTCTACCCAAGATGCCTTACATACCCAGCAAGCATCTTGAGGACTAGTCAATAGGAGGGGTAGGGATGGAGGGAAGGGCAACGGAGGGCATGGGGGACACAAATCTAGACCCAAACGGCAATGGTACCATAAAGTTCTACATCCTAAAGGCAGACCAAATGCTTGGACATTCACCAGGCCCTTAGAGGGAACACCTCAACCACAAGGCACTGTAGAGGGTATGATGAAGACTTACCTTAATCTTCTACCACCTCTCTCTCTCTCTCTCTCTCTCTCTCTCTTCTCTAACTTTTTTATAATAGTTGTCTTTTTCTTCCTTGCCTTAGTGGGCACTGACCTGTGACTCCCAGTACCATCATGTGGCTATCATCCACAATGAGCTTTTGATCAGAGAGACCTACAAGGTTTCCTAAAAGACAGATTTCTGTCAGAGTACTTGATGACCCACCAAAGGTTAGTGGTAAGACCCTATTGCTGAAGACACTGTATGCGGTTGACACCTAAAATGGAATGACATGACTGGAAGCTGGAAGAGAGTCAGTCCCCAGACAGCGCATCTAGTGCCGGAAGGTGCTACATGGGCAACTGGGGGAAAATGAACAATATCTGCCGAAGCAACTAGTGGTCTAACCTACTTAGCAGCAAATAACCTGTCATGATGCTCACACAAGTGCAGAGTGGCACACAGCCATGGTGGGAAACCAACTGCTCTTGATTTGGCTAACTGATACCCTCAGTGATACAGTACCCATAGCTGGAGCTGGGAAACAAGTCAGAACCATATCCAAACATAAGCCCACTCTACAATATCAAGCTACCATCAATCATGGTGCTACAAGAGGGCCTACACATATTAAATTCTCTATTAAAAAAAAAAAGTAGGGCTGGAGAGATGGCTTAGCAGTTAAGCGCTTGCCTGTGAAGCCTAAGGACCCCGGTTCGAGGCTGGGTTCCCCAGGTCCCACGTTAGCCAGATGCACAAGGGGGCGCACTCGTCTGGAGTTCGTTTGCAGAGGCTGGAAGCCCTGGCGTGCCCATTCTCTCTCTCTCTCCCTCTATCTGTCTTTCTCTCTATGTCTGTCGCTCTCAAATAAATAAATAAAAAATGAACAACAACAACAAAAAAAAGTAATCCCATTTGTCTGGTGCTAACTTTACTCTCTGGTGGAGAATCTGCTTCTCTATTTCAGATATATGTAGTTCCTAAGGAGAGAACCAGCCCATCATATCTCAAAAGGGCCCTGGCTGAAACTAAGAAAAGTTGGTGAAATAAGCAAGGGTGATGTTTTCATGTGAACCGGATACCAGCACAAAGGGGAAGGGGACCAACACAGAGAAAAATCAACTCCTACCAAATGAGAGAGCCAGAGCCTCAGAGGTCCCCAACACCTCAGCACTGAAGCAGACCAAAAATGAACCCAACATGGCTCAGGGTAATTTTGCAGAAGAGGGGGCGGAAAGAATGTAAGAGCCACATGTTGGGTCATGATATGCAGAGACATTTATCATACCAATAACTGTGGGCTAACTCCACAATGCACGACCCATTTACATCAACAAGGAGGGGCCAATCAGGAGTGGGTAGGTCACGGATGAGCCTAATAATGCTACCAACTTGATTGTATTCACTGAGTTCAAAACTAATTAAATAAATAGATAATAATTAAAAAAATAAAACAAAAGCCTTGAAAGATAAAGAAAAAATTATAGTGAAATAAATATGCATCCTTATAAAATAGCTTTCACATAAACTGACTTTATAGCAGTGTTAATGAAATTTTAATTAGCCAAATTACAAAGTAAAATGTAATAATATTTATCTTTTACAGTATTTTAATAAAGATTACAGATATTGGGCTGGAGAGATGGCTTAGCGGTTAAGCGCTTGCCTGTGAAGCCTAAGGACCCCGGTTTGAGGCTCGGTTCCCCAGGTCCCACGTTAGCCAGATGCACAAGGGGGCGCACGCGTCTGGAGTTCGTTTGCAGAGGCTGGAAGCCCTGGCGCGCCCATTCTCTCTCTCTCCCTCTATCTGTCTTTCTCTCTGTGTCTGTTGCTCTCAAATAAATAAATAAAAAATTTAAAACAAAAAAAAAATTACAGATATTTCCATTCTTAAGTTTTTAGTAAAACTTTTTTCAAGTATCCTCGCTTTCTAATTTGTGTTAAAATTGACAATAAATTTACTCTGCTGTGACCACATCTGTTTAGTCAGCTTTTCCTTGCTAAGGTGAACACCCATCCAGATAGAATTTATGGGAGGAAGGGTTTATTTCATGTTTACAAAAAATCCAAGGGGACACCATCAGTGACAGAAGAAGCTTGCTCCCTTTCATGGCACCAAGCAAAAAGAAACAGCAACAGCAAGGAAGCAAGCAAGAACTGCCATAGCACAAAGTGTTCTCCACACACTTTTGGGTTGGAATTCAGATCCACCCCTAAACACACCTTAGGGCTTGACATTAAGGTCCATCTCCAATGACATGTCCCCCTCACCTCTCAGCAAGGATCTGCCTGCTAGGGGCTCAAGCAGGATGTTTAATTTAAAAATGTCTGAGGAGCCGGGTGTGGTGGTGCATGCCTTCAATCTCAGCAATCTGGGGGCAGAGATGGGAGGATCACCATGAGTTTGAGGCCACCTTGAGACTCCATAGTGAATTCTAGGTCAGCCTGAGATAGAGTGAGACCCTGCCTTGAACCCCCCCCCCCAAAAAAAAGGCTGTGTCTATGGGGTTGGGGCAGTGGCTCAGTGGTTAAAGGGACTTGCTGACAAAGGCACCCTGGGTTCAATTCCCCAATACACATGTCAAGCCAGATACAGAAGGTGGCACACATGTCTGGAATGCATTTGTGGGGGTAAGAGGCCTTGACATGGCAGTTCTCTCTCTCCTCACAAATAAGTGAATACAGTGTTCTCTTAAAGTCATGTGTGTATTGTTTCACTTCTGACATGTTGGCACATGTTGCAAAGGTAGCAGTCTTCATCAGCCTCCAAAACTTTCCTTTGCAAGCACACATACATTTTACCTAAACTATATTTGAACTAAATGTATTGTGATTGCACGTCAACCTCAACATAAACAAAAAACCACCCTAAAATAAACCAAATTTGCAATATTAGCACATAAAAAGAATGATATATGCCAGGAGCATTTCAATAACTTTTGAATTTGAAGAAATAACTGTAAGTTAAGTCATTTTATGACAAGATTTTGGGCACATACTATAGAATGAATAAAAATCAAAAGCATTAGGATAAGTAAAACAAAAGCCGACAACGAGAGGTCATGTCCTTGTGTTTGGACACAAATATCTTTAAACACTAAGACATCTTCCCAGTCTGTATCCTGGCTTTGAATTCTCACTGTCGAGTACAACCAAAGATCATGGGCCAGAGAGAACAGTTTTCATAAGAGGACTGAAAAGTGGAAAGAGACAAGCACACTGGAGCAAACCTCAGGTCTTCAGGATGACACAGTGATCATTTCTGTTATTTTTGTTTTTTTGTCTTTGTTCCTGCTTTATAAAAACTATGTATACTAGACATTGTTCACCTGACATATAGAGTATTGAACATGCACAGAGCCAAAAGAGGTTTAGGAATATTTTTAAATGTCATGATTATACCTAGAGCTCTGTATGCTAATTAAAATATAAAATCAATATTGCTTTTTCAGCTAAAATGTTGCAAGTATATTTGGCAAGGATTTCCAGCCCACTGCAACCAAATATCATGAACAAATAACCAACAAAATCCATGGCCCACACAAAGTGAAAGTGGAGACTGCCAGTTTTGCACTCTTCTCTGTGATGGCAACTGGAGACCTTGCCCACTCAACAAAAGGTCCAACACATTTCAGATGCAGCAGTAGAAAAGGGGAATAATTTAAGCTTGTTCCAGGTCAGCCTGGGCAAGAGTGAGACCCCATGTTGAACAAAACACCCAGGCACGGTGGCACATACCTTTAATCCCAACACTGGCAGGCAGAGGTAGGAGGATCCTCATGAGTTCAAGGCCACACTGAGACGACATAGTGATTTCCAGGTCATCCTGGCCTAGAGTGAGACCCCATCTCAAAAAGCCAAACCAAACCAAACCACACAAACAAACAAATGAACAAACTATATATATTATATATTATATATGCCACTTCCTATGAAAGGAAGTGCTTTAGGAGTAAGATTGTCAGTTTCTGAAGGCACCAGGCATGAATTATTTCACATCCAAATTGTCCTGGTGATGCTGTGAGTATTATGCCTGTAGGTAGTTAAAACATTCCCTTTAAATTTAAAACGAATAAAATGTGGCTGAGTCAAAAGTTGATCAGATTAGAACCTTGTATTTCGCAGAATCAGGAAAATGTTGCTTTTTCAGGGAGAGTGTGGTTCCCTACACTGGGACTTCCAGTCAACATTCTGGGTTTTGTCGTTGTTTGGTTGGTTGTTTTGTTTGTTTTGTGTTCTGAGGCAGGGCCTCTGTAGCCCAGTCTGGCTGGGAATTTACTATGTAGTTTCAGGCTGGCCTCAAACTCACACAGTGATCCTCCTGCTTCTGACTCCCAGTTGCTGGGATTAAAAGCATGCACTGCCACACTCAACTTCAACATTCTGAACGAACCTTCCAGGTACCAGCGATTATGATGAGGACAGTTCTGTGTGAGCACAGACACATAAAAGAGCAGTGTGTTCACTGAAAAATATGCTCTTTGTTTGCTAGACCTTAAGAGGATTCCATGAGTGTTTGGGACTAGATAGGGGCCACAGAAACATGATATATCTCCAATAAATCAATACATCCTTCATGTTGTAATGCCTGTGAGAAGTTCATGGGTGGAGGAGCCAAGTGAGGCTTTATTTCTTAGGACATTCTGTCTCAGACACAATCTCATTTACTTGTCTGTGCAGGAAACATCACAGAAACCGAAACACCCAGCACAGAGCTATTTCTGAGCAAGATTCCACGAAGAGAAACTGATTAGGACACACAAAGGTAGGGCTGAAATGGACTGCTTCATTTACTCAGTTCTTCTGTTACTTGCCTTCATTTGGGGGTACATTTCCTCTATTGAGACTGGTTTAATTGATTTTAGGATGTGGGGTGCCATAATGAGATGGTTATGGTAATGGACAGTGATTAAGATGTTGAAGATGGGGCTGTGGACATAGTTCACTTGGTAGAGTGCTTGCCTAGTATGTACAAAGCTCTGGTTTCCACACCCAGCATTGGACAAAACCTCTCCTGTGGATGTACACCTGTAATCCTAGCGTGAGTGAGTTCAGGTCCAGCCTGGAATATTGAGATACTGTGTAACATAAAGAAAGATGAGGGGATGGAGAGATGTCTCAGTGCTTAAGGGCACTTGGATGCAAAGCTTGGTGGCCTGGGTTTGATTTTCCCAGTACTCATGTAAAGCCAGATACATAAAGGTGGAACATGGGCCTGGCATTCCTTTGCAGTGGCATCAGGCCCTGGCACACCCACCTCATTTATGAGCTCCAGCTCTCTCTCTCTCTCTGTCTCTCTCACTCTCTCCTTAAAAAAAAAAAAAAGTATTTTAAAAAGATAGATGAAATTGTCCTCTAGTGAAGTCAAGCATAAATGACCATATGATGCAATCTTGTTTTTGAAATCATAATTATTCTACACAAATGAGCCTTTTCTTTAAAGTTAAAATAACCCTGCTGTGTGATAACTTAGGAGTCTGTTTATAAAATTCTAAGTACTGAGAAAATATTGCTACAAATAATGAGAGATGTAGCACAGCTGCTAATGTTGATTATAACTTAGCTCAGTTTGCTATTAGTATATATTAACTGTACAAAATGGCGGGTTTGGGCTGGAGAGATCAGTCACTGTTTGAGACGCTTGCATGCAAAGCCTAATGACACAGGTTTGATTCCCTAGTACGCATGTAAATCCTTGCAAATAAGTACAAACAAATAAATAAAATGCTTTTTTAAAAATAGCTGGGTTTATAATGACATATTTTCATATGTGTATATAAATGCTTTGATCCAAATAGCCTGCGGGCACAGTTGGAAGATCACAGTGACAGACCTGGGATTGGGGTGCTTTTCAGTAATGATCATGGGAAGGCCTCTGTGCTATGGTGTTACTGTGGATTCATTGTAGATCTGACCTGAATAATCTTTTGGAAAACTGACATATATGTACATTTGTGTATTTGTTTATTTGTGTGTGTGCATGTGTGCAATGTGCGCACACACCAATGGGTGCACCAAGGTCTCCTGCTGCTGTAATGGTATGATCAGAGCCCAGATTTGGAGGCTCGGCTAGCAAACGTCTTTGACATCTGAGCCACCCCCCAAGGCTCCACGCTGCCTCACACCCACACTTTGACCAAGTAGGTGCTGAGCCCTGAGCTAAGCAGAGAGAATGAAAACTGCTTTTCCAGTTCCCATCCTTCTCCAGGGGTGTGACAGGAAATGGGATCTGTTTCTCAACACTTGCAGGACTGGACCGTGTCAAAATTTACCTGTCAGAAATCAGGGGAGAATTCTGAAAATGTAAACTACACTTTTATCCACATTCCTGAGGAAAAAAATTGTAGGTGAGATTAGGTCAAGCACTCCTCCACATTTGAGCACTTGTCTCTCCTCTAACTGACTATGAGTCACCATGGTGACATGACATGTCAGAGCCCATGGTGACATCAGCAGATTGTTGCTTCCCTACAAAGGTTCTAGAACAGACGTGCTTTGGACCAGGCAGGACATGATTAGTGATCCTCAGAACAAGTAGCGCGGATTTAGTGTAGGACTATGAACACTAAGAGCATCAAAAAGAATGACAAATCCATTGGGAAACCAGTGGTTGGTGAACAGCCAGCTAGAGCTGCCCCATCTGAGGCTTCATGTGATCCAAACGGGGACACCAGAGGAGGTTCAGAAGCTCAGAGTGGCCAAGGCAGGAGTCGAGATCCAAGCCTCAGAGAGAACCTCCAAACAGAACCAGACCACCATGCAGCCAGTGAGGAAGGCACCTGTAGCCTCCTGGGGCTTCCCTTTCCCAGAAAACTCTGGGCAGTAGTGGAGAATGAGGCCTTCAAGTCTGTGGGCTGGAGTGAGAAAGGAGACACCGTGAAGATTGAGGGAGAACGTTTTGAAGCAGAGGTCCTTCACCGCAGTGGTGCAGATAAAATTTTTGAAATGGACAGCTTAAAGCGTTTCATCTGTGAACTTAATCTTCATGGGTTCAGGAAGATACGCACAAAGAATTCACCAGTGCACTCTGGAAAGAAGAAAATGATGGTAGAGTATATTTGTGTCAAATTTTCTATGAAAGATTATTCTTTGCCTAGAAAAAATTCTTTTTTTTAGATTCCCACTACCAATGCCATGAACAATGGGCTGTAAGCTTTCCATTTTCTGTGTTAATTAATTTATTTATTGACAACTTCTGTACTTACAGACAATAAACCATATTTCCCTCCCCTCCCCCACTTTCCACTTCACAATTCTGGTCTCCATCATATCACCTCACTCTATCCATTAGTCTTTCGTTTTTTTCTCAATTTTTATTAACATTTTCCATGATTATAAAAGAATATCCCATGGTAATACCCACCCTCCCCCCTCTTGCCCCTTTGAAATTCCATTCTCCATCATATCCCCTCCCCATCTCAATCAGTCTCTCTTTTATTTTGGTGTCATGATCTTTTCCTCCTCTTATGATGGTCTTATGCAGGTAGTGTCAGGCACTGTGAGGTCATGGGTATCCAGGCCATTTTGTGTCTGGAGGAGCACGTTGTAAGGAGTCCTGCCCTTCCTTTGGCTCTTACATTCTTTCCGCCTCCTCTTCCACATTACACCCTGAGCCTTGGAAGGTGTGATCGAGATGTTATCCAGTACTCCAGTCACTTTTTTTCCCCAGCACTATCATACCTTCTGAGTCGTCCCAAGGTCACTGCCATCTGAAAAGAGAAGATTCTCTACCAAAACTGAGAGTAGCATTAATATAAGGGTATGAATATTAAGATAAGTCCTTCCTGGGCAGTTTGATAAATCTTTTCATTTTCAAGGATAACTGAAACTATTCACTGACTGGTAACTGTATAGAGTACAAAAGTAGAATGTTTGATATTAAAATGTGTGCCATCCCCTTAGATAGGTGCAGGCTAGGAGGACTCTTGAGGCCAGGTCATGGCCTACATATGGTTCGAAACCTTCAGCTGTGAGCATTTTGTTTCTAGTGAGGCCATGCTGAAGGGCACCAGGACCATTGAAAGCAATGGAAATGATTTTCTCCATCACATAATCAGCTGAGTATGATGCAACAGTGTGACAGTCATGCATTCTTTACCTCAGAATGACAAAAAGCTTCCTTTTCCTTTCAGATCTATCAAAATGCAAACTTTCAGAGGGATAACCCAAGGCTGCTTGAGAACATCTGGAGGAGAGGATGTCAACACAGCCCTGCTCAGGAAGAGCCATGCTGCAAGAGAAGGAAGCTCGTCTGCCCCCAACGCTCTCCACACCTTCAGAAGAAGAAGCAGGAAAAGACCATTTCCCTGAAGGAAGCCCCCAAGAAACAGGCACCCCAAGGCCAGGGCACCTTCCTTCCAGCTGGTGTCACTGGATGCCCCCTAGCACTATGCCCTCCTGAGGAGCACAGCGTCCCATGTGGAGAATGCTCCCCTGAGGATGGCAACATGGTGTCTCCGGCTGGTGACAGAATGGAAGGGTCTGGGCAGGTGAGCATCAGACCCTCATGGTACCCTGATTGGGGTTCAGTGATGTCTTTCTACAACAAGTGTTCCTCCATGCTGAAGGCTGCCTTGGCAGCCATTTCCTTAAGTGAGCTGTCTGATGGGGAGAGAGAGCAGGGCTCCACCAGTGAGTCCTCTGCTGAGGAAGAGCAGGAGGGCTTCCGTCAAAATAAGTGTGTGATCTGTGTGCTATACAAGGACAGTTCTCGTTCATGAGCTCACCGGCCATGTAACACTGCAAAAAGTCCTTGTTCACTAAATACAACCTAGTGTATTCCTATAAAGAAGCACAAACCCCATGGTATTAAATAAAGAATCTCAACTTTTGATTTAGGCTGCTCATTACATCTTGACCCTTTAGTTTCATGCCTTTTTCAGCAGCTTGGGTTTTGGGGAAATGCCATCTCCTCACTGACAGTAAATCAGAATCATCCAGATGGTTTTCTCTGGCATAAACTAAGACACCCTGTGTAACAACAGAGACATTTATTTGTTAACTACTGCAAACCAAGAGAGCACTGGATGGATTTTCACACATTAGATCTTCTCAGAGAACACTGGGGACCTAACAAACAATATTGGGAGAATCTTGGTTTTGGCAATATAGGTCTCCATGCACAAAGTCTAGTCCATGTCCTTAGGGAACCCACGAAAGCAGTGGTCAGACCCAGCAATGCTACTAATGGTCTTAGGTACATATCGGATGTGCAGCAGCTGCAGCCAGGCAGCAACAGACAACAGCATGTCTAAATTATCAGAACATAACCATGTTAGGAACGTGTAAGAGAAAAGCCAAAAAAACCTGGAGTTGATCTCTACAGATTGTTTGTTATTAGAGAAAACAGTGAGGGACAGCAGCATTCCCTTGGGATGGAGGATGGAGCACTGAGCCAGGCTAGGGCGCAAGTTTACAAGGAGGATCCTGAGAAAAACTGAGTATAACAGGTGCAGTTGATTAGAAAATTGTCGCTGTTTGTGTCCTAGTTCAGAATAGGCTTCTTCAGCCAGGAATGTCTAAGGGGGATACTCAACTGGTCACTGGTCCTTCAAGGCCCTCTAGGCTAAGGGAGTACATGAGTCAGCGAAAGATGCCAAATGTAATGAGGGAAAGTGCCTCTCTTGCCTTCTTGATTGTGCAGAAGCTCTAAGGATAATTACTAACTCTTTAGTTCCCTTTAGTTTTCAGAGGCTATTGACCCTTCAGACAGGCTGGTGACTTTTCTTATAATGATAGTGGATGGGGCAGGCCAGGAAATCCAGGTTGGGTGACCGACTCAAGAGGACAGTAGTCTATGTGCCCAGAGTCCATGTGCTTCTCTTAGGCTCTTCCATTTGCACACACCCAAGCACACACACAGGTCCATGCCCTGGGCAGAGACAGCACTGCCACAAGCTCTCAGATTATCTTCAGAAAACGAGGTCCAGAACGGAGAAGCTAATTACCCCAGGCTTTGGAGTACAACTTAGCAACCCTACACAGGACTTCTGGCGGCCCATCTAAAAATGCTTTGAAAAACTGTAACACACACCGACCATTAGCTCACAGGAAAATAGAGCCATCACTAGCCAGAGGAACAATATTCTGGTGGCTTCTCTCTAAATTTTTTTTTTGTTGTTATTTTTGTTTATTAATTTGAGAGAGACAGAGAGGGACAAAAAGACGCAGATAGAGAGAGGGCGAGAGACTGGGCGCGCCAGGGCTTCCAGACACTGCAAACGAACTCCAGACGCGTGCGTCCCCTTGTGCATCTGGCTAACGTGGGTCCTGGGGAGTCGAGCCTTTAACCAGGATCCTTAGGCTTCACAGGCAAGTGCTTAACCACTAAGCCATCTCTCCCGCCCAGTGGCTCCTCTCTAAGTTTTCTTTACCACATGTAATACAGCCTGACAGAACAGCTATCACCCTTAGGCCAGATTTTTCCCTCCTTTGCAGGTCTCCTTCTGGTTAAACGAAGTGGCTGACATTTCAAAGGACAAAGGTCATGTCATGCCCTGAGGAGAGCCTTTCCCCAACAGAATAGCTGCGTTGAGCAAGGCATTATTACCACCACACACTTGGGAGGGCTGGAGAGATGGCTTAGAGGTTAAGGCATTTGCCATCAAAGCCAAAGGACCTCCGTTTTATTCCCCAGGACCAACGTAAGCCAGATGCACAAGGGGCACGTGTGTTTTGAGTTCGTTTGCAGTGTCTGGAGGCCCTAGCATGTCCATTCTCTCCCTCTGTCTCTCAAATAAACAATAAAGTTGTTTATGTTTCTTTTAAAAAGATCATACCCTATCATGGGGCACACCAGCTCATACTAACTTGTTCAGTGCTCTCAGGAACTGATAACTTTGAGCTGTGTTTTTGTTAAGCCTAATTGTACTTTTCCCTAATCATGAGGTGGAGAAACACCTTACAAAAGTGTTTTTTCTTTCTTTCTCTCTCTCTCTCTCTTTCTTTCTTTCTTCTTTTTCCATGCTAGAACTTGTGCTCACACATCTCTCTTAGACTATCTTACCCTATGAATTGATAGTACCACTTGCAATGCTAAAGCCAGGAGGTCCCCAGGCACAAAGTGGGAAGAGTTATGGCAAAGATGCTGCCAAGCTCCATCCAGAATGAATCCCAGCACAGCATGATGCAGGCACGCTGGGCTGCGGCGAGCTGTAAGGCAGGAAAGTGATGACCTGTATAGAAATGGTTGGAGCTTGCTCCTAGAGCTGCAGTGGCAGGAGGGCCTTTGGAGTGGGACTGAATAATGCTGGCGATTTTTAGCTAACGTCCTCTGCAGATCTTCATTCTCCCTACAATAAACCTCACAATTCATATTTCTCTAAAGAAATATTCCCTAAATTTATGCAAAGCAATGCATATTGTAGAAGAGTGCTATAGACTGTGTGCTGTGGTGATCAGCACTTATTACAGGAAAATCCTCTATGCTGAGTGGTGGGGTGACCAGCAGTGACTGTAGGACCAAAGCAATGTGAGCTGTGGGGAATAATGAAAAGCAGGGAGTGTGGGAAGTGGGCAATGCTGACTGTGAGATAGGATACCCTGCCGTGAGTGCAGGAGGCTGCTGTGGTTTGTAGTGTGTATTGACTGGCTGTGGGGGAGAGAGCAGGATTACTGTGGAATGTGGGTAGAAGTGAAAACGAGGGAGCGTGGTGTGAGGTGAGTTGGTGAGCAGTGTGTAGGAAGATGACCTTGTAGATTGTGAGGATTAAAAATCAGTGAGTGATTGAAAGGTTTGCTATAGCCTCTGGGGTAGGGTGACCTACAGAATAGTGAAAAGGGCAGAATAGGCTGTGGAGAATAAGGGGTAACAGTGAAATTGGAAGGAGTATGCTGCACAGTGGGTGGTGGGGTGAGCAACAGTGAATGTACCAGGAGATAAATGTACAATGTGAGGAGTAATAAATACTGAAGTGTGTGGGAGGAGGATCTCACATACTGTGAGGTGGCATGACAAGCAGTGATTGAAGTATAAGGGTAGTGTAGAGTATGAGGTTATGTTACGCGTTTCACTGTGGGAAAAGTGTGGTGTGTGGGAACTTGTCCTGAATGTCACCTGAGGATGTTGTAGTCAGTAGACATCAATGAAAAGCAGTGAATATGGAAGGAGGATGTTGAATGGTTGTGGTGTGTGGTAAGCAGAAGTGCATATGGGAGTGGATGATGCTAAAAAATTAAAACTGGGCTGGAGTGATGGCTTAGCGGTTAATGAATTTGCCCGCAAAACCCAAGGACCCAGGTTCGATACCCAGGACCCACATAATCCAGATGCAAAAGTGGTACATGCTTCTGAAGTTCGATTACAGTGGCTGGAGCCCCTACTGCCCTCATTCTCTCTCTCTATCCTCCTCTTTCTATGTCTTAAATAAATAAACAAAATATATTTTTTTAAATGCAAACTGTAGAATATAAGTGAGTTTGCTGTAGATTGTAAGGTATTTGAGGCCATGGTAAAAAGTGAACTTTTGTGAGTGTGGGAGAAGTACAATGGAGACTGTGGGTTGGGGTGACTTACATTGAAAGTAGGAGCATGGTGATATGTCTTGTAGGGTAATGAAAATAGTTATTTTAGAGTGTGCGCTGCACATCATGGGATGGGGTGACCAGTAATGGATGCAAAAGTAAAGCCTTGTAGATAATATTGAGTAATTAAACCACAGAATTTTGAGGAACTATGTTGCTGACTGTTGGGTGGGCTAATTATCAGCCATTATGTGAGGATGGTTCTGTAGGCTGTGGTGAATAATTAAAAACAGTGAATGTGCAAAGAAGGTAGGCACAGGAGACTTTGTGGTATGGTGACTAACAGTGAATATTGCAGAATTCTGTACACTGTGTAGGCAATATATAAGGATGGCCATGCAGCCTGTGGGGGTTAATAAAAAGCAGGGAGTGTGGGAGCAGGACCCTGTAGACTGTTGGATGAGGATACCAGCAATGAATATCAGAAGTCATTGTAGTAGAATGTAGATCAGTGAATGTAGGAGGAACATTCTGTAATCTTTGTGGTTAGTGTCCATCAGTGAATAACACAGGGTGGTGCTGCAGTCTCTCAGGTAGAGATAAGGGCAGTGAATGTGGGAGAAAAGTGTTGTGGTCTGCGGGTGATGGGAGCAGCTGTGAATGCAGGAAGAATTTGCAGTATCTGTGCAGTGGGGTGAACAGCAGCAAGAATGGGGACGCGATGCTATAGCATGTGTGTGGAAACAAAATTTGGGAGTTTTGTAGGACAAAGACTTAGAGGATGAGTCCAGTGTGTCAGCAGTTAAGGATGGGAAGAGGGCCCTGTGGAGTTAAGAGACCAGGAGTTACTGGAGGAGGAGAGTGCTGTAAACTATGTGGTATGTTGTAGGGCACAGAAGTGAATGTAACAGGAGGGTCCCATAGACTGAAGGCTGTAATATATGTAGAGAAAGTAACAGATGGAGGCCTTGGTGGACCAACGGTAGTAATAATCCGGTTGTAATACTAGCAAGTTAGGAAGGAGAGAGCAGTAGACCATGGAGAGGAGTGCTTCAGTGAATGGAGGAGGAGGAGATTGCAGATGGAAGGCTGTGGTAGATGGAGAGTGTAATGGATGGAAGGGAAGGCACAGGGACAGCTGGGTTCCTGGAGAGAGGGGAAGACACACAGTCTGTGGGGGTCCAGGAGAGAGGGGAAGACCCGCGGGCCTTGGTTGGGGTGTGCTTCAGAGATAGAGGAAGCACAAGGTCCCTATGGGCAGGGTCAGAAGGAGAGTAGAAGATAAGCAGGCAAGCCTGTGGGGATCCAGGAGGTGGCTGAAGGTGCAAGGACTCTGGTTGGGGTGTGTCCCAGAGAGAGGAAGGCACAGGGATGGTGGAGGACCTGGAGAGAGGGCCAGGCAGGCAAGACCAGGGAGTTTGGGGCCCGAGGGCCTTCCCCTTTCTCAGGGAGCCCTGCCTACTGCGTGCTTCCCCCCCCCCATAGTCCACGCACCTTCCCCTCTCTCCTGGACACCCCTCTTTCCTTTCTCTCCCCGATCCCTGCAGTGCACGTGCCTCCCCCTCTCTCCTGGACCCCGCCAAAATGCTGGCCTTCCTTTCTCTCCCTGACACCAGCAGTGCATGCCCCTACCTTTCTCTCCCTGACCCCCTCACTATGAGCGCTTTCCCCTCTCTCCAGGACCCCCACAGTCCATGCGTCTTCTCCTCTCTCCAGGACCCCAGTAGTATGCGGGCGCTTTCCCCTCTCTCCTGTACCCCCGCAGTACACGCGCCTTCCTTTTTCTCTGGGAACCCCATAGTACACTAGCCTTCCCCTCTGTCACTGACCCCCAATATGCACACCTCCCTGTCTCTCCCAGAGCCCAGTAGTACATGAGCCTTCCTCTCGCTCAGGGATGCAGTGCGTCTTCCCCTCTCTACTGGAACCCTTCCCCCCCCACACACCCGCAGTAAACGTGACTTCCCCTCTCTCCAGGCCCAGCAGTCCACACACCTTCCCCTCTTTCTACACCCCTGAAGACCATGTGCCTTACCCCTCTCCCAGATGGCCTCACACTGCGTGGCTTCTCCTCACTCCTGGACCGCTGTCTAATGGGGCACTGGAGCCTTCCCCTCTCTCCTAGAACTGACAGAAAGCAGAGATGTTACAGGAAGTGGAGGTGTGGCTATCACACCTCAAGACCAGTGACCCATTTTCTACAAGACTTCACTTCTTAAAAGTATGTAATTTTCCCAAGCTGCACCACCTGCTGGGATCAAATGTTCAATTACATGAGATTATTGGGGAACATTTCAGTCAAGCTCCAAAACCATATAATGACTACAGTCAGGTTTCTAACTTCTTAATGCCACTCTTGGGGACTAAACTCCAACATATGTTTTGGAGAGGATATGTCTTGTTCAAACAATAGCAATAATTTTTACCAATTCTGTAGTTGCCTCCCAAGTTATAAATCTATTGCTACACACAAACACTCTAAGCATCAAAAATAGAGTTAGTTAACCTCCCTTTTCTCTGAGTGGTGAAAAGAGATACAGTCTTTATGATTCTTGCTTAATTACATTGCCATCTTCCAACTCACTCAATCTCAAACTTTGAAGTCACCCTCTCTTTTTTCCTCAACTTCTCATTTGATCTTTGTTGAGTTCTGTTGCTTCTATTTTAGAAATGTCTGAACATGTGATCTTTCATTACTTCCAAATGGCAGGCTCTTGGTCAAGGGTCTTGTCTTCTCTGATCTAGATTATGTCTGATTGATGGTCCTTCCTCTGGCTTCCTTCACACTCTACACTATTATACAAACAATCCCTACATTATCCCAAGCAACATATTTTTCCCTCTTTTGCCATGAGTTCCATATTGATCATGGTCTAGCCTCATCACATAACACATCATTTCATCTCTGTGGTGAACCATTTATTTTGGTTCAGGCTCATGGGTTTTGATCTCTGAAATGACTTTTCTCCTCTTTTCCTTATGAAGTCTGAAGTAGTTTTGTATGGCTAGCCTAGTAAATTATATTAATCTGAAAGAATCACAGCTTATTTTTTAGTTACTTTGGGTGGCTACGGCTTGTTTCTCTGCACCGCATCTCACAATGATGAAATCCAGGAACCCAAGGTCTTCTCTAGAGGAGACATTCTCTTATATCTTGAAGAGTTGGCAGCATGTTGGAAAAACAAGCTATGCCCTTTCTTGGTGGTGACTTAGAGCCTTCTTTTTTTTTTTTTTTTTTTTTTGGTTTTTCGAGGTAGGGTCTCACTCTGGTCCAGGCTGACCTGGAATTAACTCTGTAGTCTCAGGGTGGCCTTGAACTCATGGCGATCCTCCTACCTCTGCCTCCCGAGTGCTGGGATTAAAGGCATGCGCCACCACGCCTGGCAGAGCCTTCTTTAAGTACACACTTTCATGGTGTGTGTGTGTGTGTGTGTGTGTGTGTGTGTGTGTGTGTGTGTGTGTTTTCATTGGGAAACTTTTTCCCTGAAGAGATTACACACATGTCAACTTACCCCAGATAGAACAGAAACAACAGATCAAAGAATAATTGCTCCAAAACCAGTTTTGTTAAGCCAACGAATTTATTGATGTTACTTGTAAAGAAGGGCGAGAGTTCCTTACAGAAGCATGGGCTTAAATTGACAAGCACAGAAAGGTCACCAATGCTGTTTAAGGAATCCAGGCATGGTTGTCATTGGATTCTTAGCATCAGGCTGTCTCCCACAGCTCTTACCAAGTAGCATCCTGGGCTGTGCTTTTATCTAACAGTTTGGGAAAGGAGTTGACTCTCTGCTGATTTGGTTATGGGTCAGAACTTCTTTGTTGGCTTTTTGAAAGGTGCTCACAGTTCTGTATTATCTAGAAAATCAGAATTTGCTTCCCCTGCATGTGTACGTTAAGAGAGTAAGAATGTCTGCAAGGCCAGGGGTGGTGGCACACACTTTTAATCCCAGAATTTGGGAGGTAGAGGTAGGAGGATCACCATGAGTTCAAGGCCACCCTCACATTACATAGTGAATTCCAGGTCAGACTGGGCTAGAGTGAAACCCTACCTTGTGGGAAAAAAAAATATCTTCAGAAGACGGTGGAGAGGTTACAGTCCTGTATAAGTTAATTGTCCATATGCTAATCCAACAATGTGGTCATCTTCTACAAATCCAGGCCACACACACAGTAAGGACTGTCAAGAGGCAGAATACCTGTGGACACCCAATCATCCTTGTGTGACCACATAAGAGAAAATCACAGTACCTTCATCTACTTCCATATAACTAGTCTGGATTCCCTTCCATTAGCATGTAAGCTAAACACTCTGTATTAGCTGTCTTCCTGTGACAAAAACAAAATACCTAAGCTAATTGATAATTGACTCATAAAGAGAACAGAAGAGAAAAGGTATCACTTGGCTCATACTTTTTTGTTGTTGCTTTTTCAAGGTAGGGTCTCACTCGAACCCAGACTGGCTTTGATCTCACTATGTAGTCTCAGGTTGGCCTAGAACTCATGGCAATCCTCCTACTTCTGCCTACTGAGTGCTGGGATGAAAGGCATTCACCACCACACCCAGCTTTCATACTTTTTTTAATAGAAAAGTTTTTGTTAACAATATTCACATAGGCACAGAATATGTATATATATTTAAATTTTTTGTTTATTTATTTATTTGAAAGTGGCAGACTGGGAGAGAAAGAGGCAGATAGAGAGAATGGGCACTCCAGGGCCTCCAGCCACTGCAAACGAACCCCAGACACGTGAGCCCCTTGTGCATCTGGCTAACGTGGGTCCTGGGGAATCGAGCCTAGAACCAGGGTTCTCAGGCTTCACAGGCAAGCACTTAACCACTAAGCCATCTACTCAGCCCACATAATATATTTTGATCATAATCGCCTTTCATTACTTTTTGTGTCTCACTACCATCCCTTTCTCCCTGAACCTCTTCTTTCAAACTAGTCTGGTTTTCATTTCTATTTTTTCCTTCCCTTTTTAAACTTTGTATTGAACACTTCCATACAGTATACCATACCGTACATGATATGCAATGATCATAATTTCTCCCACTGACCTCCTTTTTCCACCTTCCACATCCCCCTTCCACTGAATCCACTTTTCTTTCCAACTCTTTCCCTTCCACTTTAATGCCATCATTTTTTTCCCTCCTATTATGCAGGTCTGTGTAAGTAGCATCAACCGCTGTGAAGTCATCAATGCCATGCCCCTTTGTGTCTGGGGGATAGTGTTACAAGCCCTCCACCCCTTCCTTTGGCCTTTATATTTTTTTATTATTAATTATGGACATACTTAATATGGAAACATCGTGTGCTGGTACAATACTTTCGCTCATCCCAGCTGCCATTTTGAAGGGGGCCCTCCTCATTGGGGTTGCAGGTTCTTGACATTTTAAAATTATTTATTTATTTATTTCAGAGAGAGGGAAAGAGGCAGATAAAGACAGAGTGAGGGAGAGAGAATGGGCACACCCAGGCATCTAGCCACTGCAAATGAGCTCCAGACATATGTGCCCCCTTGTGCATCTGGCTTACATGGGTACCGGGAATCTAGCCTGAGTCTTCAGGCTTCAAAGGAAGCACCTTAACTGATAAGCCATCTCTCCAGCCTGATGTTCACTTTTTTTTTTTTCATCACCATAAGTCATTCATGAGTAAATGATGATGGCTAAATGCTGTGTAGGTAATTACAGCCAGTGCAAGGCCTTGAATGTGATGGTTGCTTCCTGTCTGCAAGGCAGCATATCACTCTTACTTATCCTTTGGCTGTTGAATTCTTTCCACTCTTTTGCGATGTTTGCTGACACTTAGATGGGGTGACAGAGAACAGCATTAATCTATGGGCAGCAACATAAGTATTTAGGGGAAATTTTGATAGACATAACATGTCCATATGTTTTATATTTTTAGTTTGTGCATTTATACAACCTAGCACTCAGACCCTCTGGTTTGTTCTCACTTGGTTTTGTTTTGCTTTTATTTCTTTAATTGAAAGAGAGAGAAAGAGGCAGAGAGAGAGAGAGAGAGAGAGAGAGAGAGAGAGAGAGAGATCATGTATGTGGGTTCTGGAGATGTGAGCTTGGGTCCTTTGGCTTTGCAAGCAAGTGTCTTAACAGCTATGCCATTGTTCCAGTCCTGCTTTTATTTTAAGTGCTTTGTTAGCTTGTAGTTTTTCATATGCCTGTCTGTGCAACCATAATCAATGCCTCTTTGACGATTCTCTATCTTTCCTCAAATCATACACCACACTTTGAAATACTGACTACTTTAAGTGTCTTTCTTAAGCAAACTCAATATGAAATAAAACTGAAGAAAATAATAAAGAAGTTACGTGCAAAAAGCCCCACGGAGTTTGAAGCTGTTCTTGTCTTCATAAGAAGAAGACAAATTGAAAATCAAAGCAGATTCACAATATTTGATGTTTGATGACCATGTTGATGTCTGTTCCCCAAACCTTCCCTCTTTAGGAAGCTCATTGCAACACACACCATTGGCAGCAAAACAATCATAAAACTAATCTAGAGAGAAATAAGTAGGGGTTAAACTGAAAGTTAACTGAACAAGGTATTTTTTTCATTTTTAAATTTGTTATTATTTATTGATTTTTTTAATAAAAATTTTTACTCTCAGGCCCTCTCACCCCTGCTCCAATTCTGCTGAGGTTCTTCTTCAGTGGGGCTATTGGTATTCATTGTGGGGTCCCAGAGGCCTCAGTCAGTCTCTACATGGTGGGGGGGGGCATGATACCCAGGCTATAGCCACCCCTCTCGAGGTTCTCACAAGCTTTCCAGGTCCTCTTTTGAAATGCTCCCTGAGCCTAGGCATGCAAGACAGCGAGCTGATTTAGTGTTGAGTTCTTTGTAGACTCTGGATCTCTTTTATGATGAGGTTTGAGTGACCACAGTGTCGGTCGCCCTTTCCCTGGAACTGGTTTTCAGGCTAGCCATGAGAGTAGTGGCCACTTACCCTGTAATTACTTCTGGACTGGGGGAGATGAGGTGGAGGTGACCTCATCTCCTGGTACAGAGTCTCCACTCTCTTCCTGATGTATTGTTGTATCCTTGTTCTGTTCTCTTTCATCTGTAACATAGAAAAGATTCTTCAACCAAAGGTGAGGATAGTTTGAATAAAAGGAGATAAGCCTAGTTATTAGAGAGATATATTGATGTGTGTATCCACTCTTCTTAGTTAAAGAACAGTGAGAGTTCACTTTGGACCTTGTTGGATTCCTGTCCTAGGGAATGTGGCTTACTTCCCAGAGCCAAGGATGAGTTCCCTCCATCTGAATGTGTCTTATGTCAAGCCATGAGCAGTTGGTTGCCTCCATCAGCTGTGTGCCACGATTGCGCAAGTGTGTGCTTTTTGTTTGGCTGGTTGCTTCTTAACTGGTGAGATATCCTGTTAATTCAATCTGCAAAAAAGGCAACTATTAAGAGCTGGTGTTTATAATTGCTCTTTAGTTATTCCAGTAGTTTACATAGGAAGAAATACTGTAAAATGTCAAGTTGGCTGTAAAGATTCCCCTCCCAGAAGCTATTCTACCTCAGGGCTTGTTTACACAATACACTTCAGAAATTTATATACATTCCTGACAATGGACCCCTTTATATGTTGGGTATGACGACTCTGCATCTGACTGAAATTCCCAGACTGCACCTGGAATGGTTTCATGAAGTGATGAAGCTCCCATGTGTGTTTCCTACAGGGAATCAATGTGACACAGCCTAATGGGCCGTTTCTGACCATGCTCAGTGCCTTGGGTTATGGCAAAACTTAGAAATAACAAATGGAGAACACATATAACACATAACACACAATAGCAACATAGCTTATTTCTATTAGAGTGCTATTCTCTATTATCTCATAAACATTGTCGAATTTCATTAATGTCTAAGTAATTGCTTTTTGAATTTTGTCAAGCCTCCCAGGGACTAAACCTACTAGAGTGTGACACCACCTGTGGTTTTAGAAAGCAAATCCAGGGCTTCTTGCATGATGAGCAAGCAGTTTACCCATTGAGGTCCATGCCATGCCTTAAAATATTTATTATTCACGTTAGTCTATTCTATGAGATATACTCTCCCAGGAGGTTTGTTAATCAATAATGAGAAATCTTTTCTTCTCACCTCATATCCAATCACCACAAAGTGCATTTATATTAGAGCTGGAATGGCGATTTTCTTCACAATACCTTTATAAGGGAAGAGTGCATTTTGTTCTGTGTTACTGTAGATAATTCTCCATGGTCTGCTCATGTGGAATCCAGAGAAAGAGTGGGCCTTGCTAACATAGCTAACTAATTCTGTTAACTGCACAAATGTATGTATATATGGACATATATGGCTTATATTTTATATGACATATGTATTTTGTATTCATCACAGTTCTATATAGGATACAATGAATTATTAAAAGAGGAATCAGGCTAGAGAGATGGCTTAGCAGTTATGGTGCTTGCCTAAGAAGCCTAAGGATCTGGGTTCAATTCCCCAGTGCCCAACTAAAGCCAGGTGCACAAAGTGGTGAGTGCATCTGGCAGAGTTCATTCTCTCTCTCTCTCTCTCTCTCTCTCTCTCTCTCTCTCTCTCTCTCTCCCTCTTTCTCTCACCTTCAAAAAATATATAAAATATTTTTAAAAGAGTACTTAAGAAAAGGAATTGGGTTAGCTTATGATATCCATGCATTTATATACACGTGTATATAAATACATGTATATACCCACATGTACACATTGACATACAACTCAAGAAATGTATGAAAGATGCCATTTGTTTTGTTTTGTTTTTTTGAGATAAGGTCTCACTCTAGCCCAGGCTGACCTGGAATTTACTATGTAGTCTCAGGCTGGCCTTGAACTCTCACCAGTCCTCTTACCTCTGGCTTCCAAGTACTGGCATTAATGGCATGAACTACCACCACCAGCTCAATTTCAAAGGGAAAAAGCTGATGAAATAGGGCTTGATGATTCTACACAATATTTAGGTCACTAACCTAATTCTGTCACCAGACCACTTAACATTTTTCTGCTTTTTAAATTTGATAAGGTCTCATTCTAGCCCAGGCTGAACTGGAACATACTCTGTAGTCCAGGCTGGCCTGAAACTCAAGGGCATCCTCCTGCCTCAACCTCCTTAGTGCTAGGATTATAGGTATGAAACCCCTGATCAGCTAGCATTTTCTTTCCTTGATTATACTTTTACTTGAATAAATAAAGAAATAAACCCTCTTTTGTTATCAAGTAGCTGAAAGACTGATAATTATTCTGTTTGTATTTTGTGGCAAATATCATTACAACCTGGATTAAAAATATGATTCATGACTTAATTCCAATGCTGACAGGATGACCCATTTTACCAAATTCTGATATGATATAATGCTTTGAAAGACCCCATCATAATTGGATAAAACCATTACAACCAGGGGTTGAGAAAGGTAATGGTCCCTGAAATCTCAGATAGTCCCTCCACATTATTCCACTGAAACATTTATACAATGATACATGGTATGCCCATCAACTTGCTAGGCTGTGTTCCAATAGTCTTACAAATACTAATGAATTTAGACTCCACTAAGATGACATGGTGCAGGACTACTGTGGCATTTCTATCATGCAGAAAGAAACAGAGAGAGTCTGTGGCCCACTCTCATGATTTTTCTGCCATCTTCCATGAGCCTCAGAGAGACAGAAAGACCATAAGAGTCAGAGGGTGAGTAAGAGAGCTGTGTAACACTGTCTCTGCTCATGATATGGTCGCCATACTCATGACCTCACTGACTGATATGATGTACACAAACTCTTCACAACCTTGAGCCCATTTACATTGAACCAAGGGTGATGGAGGAGAGCATGGGGTCCCTCATCCCTCTGAGGGGTGATTGACAGTGGGGGAGGGGATAGTTGCAGCCATTGGTAGTTTACACGCACTCTGGAAAATAATAGGCCACCCCTGTTCATGCAAACACTATTTAAGTTCAGTGGGTGTCGCATACACACACCAGGAAAAATAAGTGCTATGAAAATTGAAGGTAGGCTAGTTAGAAAGAGAAAGAGGTTCAGTGGAAAAGGGACAGAGAGAAAGGCCAAGTAAAGGTAATGAGAGGGGATTATGATCAAAATATATTATATAGGACTGGAGAGATGGCTTAGCGGTTAAGAAGTTTACCTATGAACCTAAGGACCAAGGATTCATTCCCCGGAATCCATGTAAGCCAAATGCACAAGGTGGCATATGCATCTGCAGGCCCTGGCATCATGCCCATTTCTCTTTCTCTCCCTCTCTCTTTGTCTGTCTCTCTCTGTGCCTCTTTCTATCTCACAATTCATTAAGTCTCTGTAGCGATTGCTCAGAGGTTAAAATGTTTGCCTGCAAATCGTGAACCTGGGTTGGAATTTCCAGTGTGCACATAAAAGCCAGATGCACAAGGTGGTACATATATCTGGAGTTCATTCACAGTGACTCGAGGGCCTAGAACACCCATTCTCTCTTTCTGTCTCTCTCCTCTCTCTCTCTCTCTCTCCAAACTGCTTCTCAAAACTTTTTTATTTACTTATTTCTGAGAGAGAGAGGATTTTGCTGTGGAGATATCTGCCTTCCAGGCCAGCTCAGCAGCAAATAGATCAACTGCTGTCTTGAATATTTGTTTGTTTGTTTGTTTATTTGTGAGAGAGAGAATGGGTGCACCAGGGCCTCCAACTAGTGCAAATGAACTCTGGACATGTGCCATCTTGTGCATCTGGCTTTATGTGTGTACAGGGGAATCAAACCTGGGTTCTTAGGTTTTGCATATTAGTGCCTTAAACACTACAGTATCTTTCCAGCTCCTCATGACAGTTCTTACTCTTTTATGTATTTTGACTTTATTTATTTGGGAGAGTGAGAGGAATAAGCAGAGTAAGAGAGAGACTGGGCACATCAGGGCCTCCAGCCACTGCAAGCAAACTCCAGAGATATGTAATGCCTTGTGTATCTGGCTTACGTGAGTCCTGGGGAAATCAAACCTGGGGCTTGAGGCTTCAAAGGCAAGTGCCTTAACAGCTAAGCCATCTCTCCAGCCCCTCATGACAGTTCTTACTCTTACTCACTATGACATCTTGGTTGCAAAGTGACTCCCTCCATAGTCTCCAGCGTGGAGGGCTAGATGGATCCAAGCATCCTGGGGGTGGGAGATTATTTAGCAAACACATCCACCTTTGCCTGTCAAATCTGATTCCACTGTGTCTGTTCCCATGGCATACTGAGAAATCTGCTCCTTGGGCAGTCTATCCTAAAGTCCGTTGGCCTTCAGGAATCCATGCAATTCAATCATAAATATCATCTTGAGTGCAATATTTTGAAAGAAGTTGAGAAGCAAGGAGAGCTTAGCACTCTGTGGGGGGAGACAATTATATTTGTCTTTTTATTATACAATTTTTAAAAATTTATTTGTTTGGTTTGGGTTTTTGAGGCAAGGTCTCACTGTAGCTCAGGTTAACCTGGAATTAACTCTGTAGTCTCAGGGTGGCCTCATACTCCCAGGGATCCTCCTACCTCTGCACCTGAGTACTGAGATTAAAGGAGTACTCCACCACGCCCAGTTTATTTTTTCATATTTGATATTTTCATACTTGCATGAAATTCATTTTGTCTTATTCCCCCAAATTAACCACTTTTTATTTTAATTAATTAATTTATTTTATTTCATTATTTATTTATTTTGGTTTTGTTGAGGTAGGGTCTCACTCTAGTCCAGGCTGACTTGATAGTCTTAGGCTGGCCTCGAACTCACGGCCAACCTCCCACTCTGCTTTGAAAGTGCTGGGTCTAAAAGGTGTGTATCACCACATCTGGCTTTTAACTATTTTTGGCTCATGATCATGGGTGGAAGGTGACAAACTGTGCAATGGTGAACTTACCAGTGACTACATCACTGATGGGCCAGACTCCCCTCTTGCAGTGATCTTCAGCTTGCCTGGGATGCAGGAGTGTCTGTCTCAGGCATCCTTCCCCTACCCATTGTGAAGTAAACTCGATCTAGAAACCTTCACTATTAACAAAACACAATAGAATATTTCAACTTCTCACCAGACATTTTTGTTTGTTTGTTTTCTTAGCATGAGGCCAAATTCTAAAGTGTCCATCTATAGGTGAATTGGCACACTTTCTTCAAGATAGTACTGTTATCCAGGCATGGTGGTGCACACTTTTGATCCCAGCACTTTAGAGGCTGAGATAGAAGGATTGTCATGAGTTTGAGGACAGCCTGAGACTACAGAGTGAATTCTAGGTCAGCCTGGGCTAGAGTGAAATCCTACCTGCAAAAGCATAGAAACAAAGAAAAGATAATATTCTGAGAGCTCAGGCAAAGAAACATAGCAAACATCCAGTGTGAAGAAACCAACATCACAGGCTTTCATCTTTCTAAGCGAGTGCTTCCATGAAGGACCTTCACAAATTTTAGTTAATTTATTTTTTGTCTTCTTAAGGCTGTGTCTCATTGTAGTCCAGGCTGACCCAGAACTTATTCTGTCACCCAGGAAGGCCTGAAACTCACAACTATGTCCTCAAACCTTAGCCTCCCAAGTGAGTGCTATCATTGAAGGTGTGCACCATCAAGTCAGTGCTGGCATTGAAGGAGTACATCATCAAACCAGACTCCCTTGCAAATTTTGAAGATTCTCGGCATAGACTGTTTTCTGAGACAACCCTTATCTTAAGTGAATGAGTTTGTCATTTTTTTCCCAAAAAAACTACTTATTTGCAAGCAGAGCAGAGATAGAAGAGAGACATGCAGAGAGAATGGATGTGTCAGGGCTAAAGTTGCTGAAAACAGACTCCAGAAGCATGTGTCACTTTGAACATATGGCTTTATGTGGGTAATGCCAAATCAAATGTGGGTTGTTAGGCTCTGCATGCAATTGCCTTAACCACTGAGCTATCTTGTCAGCCTGAGTTTATGTTTAAACTTATTTTAATAAGTCACTGGGTCTCTTGGGTAGTACATTTTCATGCTGAGCTATGATAAAGAATATGGGAGGGCATATATATGTAAATATTTATAACCTTTTATAAATCTCAAGGTATAAATTAAGTGCAGTGTATGAAACTTGTAACCATAATAAGTTTGGTAATAAGCAAATATAACAATATGCCATAATGATAATATAACTTTTTCATTTGTGCAATATAATATTTGTAATTTTATAGCCCACTTTGGCTACAGGTCACTAAAACCATTAAGAGAAAAGTATTATTGGGTGGGGACTGATCTTTGACAATCAATGAAAAAAAAATGTTTGTCATCAAGGCATGCTGGTCACAGCCAAATATTCCCACTTTAATCCCACTGGAACAGGGGGCCAGCAGCTTGAAAAGTGACAGAAGCTGCAGAGTTCACACATTCACAATAGTGGTTGAAGCTAAAAAAGAATTTATTTGATATGGCACAAGTATCTTCAGAAATTCAAGCTGTTTAGCTGGTTCAGAAGCCTTATTCAGATGTCCACTGTGTGGTATCACATAGTATTGAGTGAAATATTTAAATATCTTTGGTGGGAGGAGTAAGGAACTTCTATGTGATTAATGAAGAGTTTTTCAAGAAAAAATTCTGGAAAGAGGGGCCCATTTCAGACTATTTAAAACCAATTGTGAGCACAGCCCATAGAGAAGGTAAGCACAGCCTGGAGGGAAGGACCCAGACTTTGGGCCAAACAACTATAGCTACTTGATATTCAACAAAGGCCTGAACAATATAGGCTGGAAAAAAGATAGCATCTTCAGCAAATGGTGCTGGACAAACTGGAGAATTGTATGCAGGACACTGAAATGTAATCCACACATTTCACCATGCACTACACTCAAATCCAAATGGATCAAAGACCTCAAATAAGACCAGAAACTCGAATACTACTGGAAGAAAATTTAGCAAGTACTTTCCATGATATAGGAATGGAAAAAAATCTTCCTGAACAAAACCCCAGTGGCTCAAGTTCTTAAACAGTCACTCAACCAATGGGATCACATGAAGCTGAAGAGTTTCTTTTTTTTTTTTTAAATCTTTTTATTATTATTATTATTTTATTTTATTTTTTGTTTTTCAAGGTAGGATCTCACTCTGGTCTATGCTGACCTGAAATTAACTATGTAGTTTCAGGGTGGCCTTGAACTCATGGCGATCCTCCTCCCTCTGCCTCCCGAATGCTGGGATTAAAGGCGTGTGCCACCACGGCTGGCTTTATTATTATTATTTTTTCTTTTTTAAATTTTTATTAGCATTTTCCATGATTATTAAAAAAAAATCCCATGGTAATTCCCTCCCTCTCCACCCCCTACACTTTCCCCTTTGAAATTCCATTCTCCATCATATTACCTTGACATCTCAATCGTTCTACTTACATATTGAAGAGTTTCTTTACAGACAAGCATACAATAAGCAAAGCCAACAACATTACCCACAGAATGGGAGAAAATATTTGCGGGTTACCCAACTGACAGAGGCCTTATCTCTAGAATCTACAAAGAACTCAAAAATCTAAACAGTAAGAAGTCAAACACCCCACTCATAAAATGGGGCAAATAGCTGAACAGGCAGTTCATAGAGGAAGAAATAGAAATGGCAAACACACACTTAAGAAAATGTTCATCATCCCTAATCATCAGATAAATGCAAATTAAACAACTATGAGATTCCACCTTACCCCAATAAGGATAGCAAACATCAAAAAATAAAATGAAAATAAATGCTGGTGAGGATGTTGAGAAACAGGAACATTCATCCACTGTTGGTGGGAAGGTAGGATGGTACAACCACTTTGGAAAGCAATATGGAGACTCCTGGAAAAGCTGACTATAGAGATACCAACAGACTCAGTTATACCCTTACTGGGCATGTACCCTAAAACCTTCAAACCACAGGCCAGAGAGATTTGCTCAACCATGTTTGTAGCAGCTCAATTCATAATAGCTAAGAGCTGGAATCTATCCAGATGTCCATCACTAGAAGAATGGATAACTAAGATGTGGTATATCTACACAATGGAATTCTATACAGCAGTAAGAAAAGATGACACAATGAAATTTGGGGAAAAAATGGTTGAACCTGGAACACATCATTCCAGTGAACTTACCCAATCACAGAAAGAAAATCACCACATAGTCTCACTCATCTACAGCACCTAACCTGAATCTACCCAAGATACCTTGCATACCTAGCAAGCATCTCGTGGACTAAACCCTAGGATGGATGGGGAGGAGGAGACGGCAATGAAAGGGTGGGAAACACAAATCTAGACCCAAACTGCAATGTACCATAAAATGCTACTTCCTAAAAGCAGACCAAATGGCTGAACTTTCACCAACACCTTACAGGGAACACCTAAACCACAAGAGAGGGTAGGATCAATGATAACCTTAATCTTCTACATCTTCCCTCCCTCCTCTTTCTCTCTGTCTTCCCTCTAACTCTTGTATATTAGTTATATTTTCTTCATTTTCTTAGTGGGCACTGACCTGTAAATCCCAGTACCAGCCTGCGGCTATCATCCACAATGAGCGTTTGATCAGAGAGAACTTCAAGGTTTCCTAAAAGACAGATTTCTATCAGAGTACTTGATGACCCACCAAAGGTTAGTGGCAAGACCCTACTGCTGAACATACCATATGCAGTTGACATGTAAAATGGAACGGCATGGCTGGAATCTAGAAGAGAGTCAGTCCCCAGATAATTAGCACGTCTAGTGCCAGAAGGTGCCACATGGGCGTCTGAGGGAAAATGACCAATATCTGTCCAATCAACTCATGCTCTAACCTACATAGAAGCAAATAACCCGTTGTGATGCCCACACAAGTGCGATAGTGGCACACAGCCAAGGTGGGGAACCAACTGCTCTTGATTTGGTTAACTGATCCCCTCAGTGGTTTGGGAGCCATAGCTGGAGCTGGGAAACAAGTCAGAACCATATTCAAACATTATCCCACTCTCCAATATCACGCTACTATCAATCATGGGCTACAGGAGGGCCTACACCTATTAAATTCTCTGTTATCTCATTTGTCCTGGAGCTAAGTTACTCTCCATTGGAGAATCTGCTTCTCTTTTTCAGATAGATGCAGATGTAAGGAGAGAGCCACCCCATCATACCTCAGAAGGCCCCTGGCTTAAAGTAAGAAAAATTGGTGAAACAAGCAAGGGTGATGTTTTCTTGAGGAACTGGATACCAGCACAAAGGGGAAGGAGACCAACACAGAGAAAAATCAATGCCTACCAAATCAGAGAGCCAGAACCCCAGAGGCCCCCAACAACTCAGCACTGAAGCATACCAAAATTGAACACAACATGGCTAAGGGAAGTTTTGCAGAAGAGGGGGAAGAAGGAATGTCAGAGCCACATGTTGGGTAATGATATGCAGAGACATTTATCTTACCAGTAACTGTGGGCTGACTCTACAACACACGACTCATATACCTCAACAAGGAGGGGGCCAATGGGAAGGGGTAGGTCACGGATGAGCCTAATAATGGTACCAAACTGACTGTATTTGCTGAATACAAAACTAATTAATAAAAAAATTAAAAGAAAAATACCCTTTGTGCTCTCTGATAAACAAGTATAGAGATAGACCTCATGTAGCAACAGCTATTGAATAAGTTGAGCTGCAGGTGTATAAATCACCCTTCTGAGAACTAGCATCCACAGGATCTGAATAACAACTGTAAGAATCATCATTTCGAAATAGTATTAGTAGTCTCTTACTGGTAAGGAAAGGAATGGCTCTCAATGTAAGATAGCTGCAGTGCACAATGACAAAAGGGGTTGGAAATTCCTCCCTCTAGAAATTACCTTAGGAGAATCTGACCATGAAGTTTAGGAATGGTCCTCTTTAAATGATATTTATACTAGGACCAAACCATTAATTGTATCTATTGCCTAATTATGAAACAGCCTCAATAGACTGTTCAAAGCAAGGGTAGCAATGGCTGTCATTAACAAATCACATTCATAATCTGTGAACAGGAGACATAAGAATTGAACTCGTTGAGAAATAGCCAAAGTTGGCTTTGGTAAGCATGTGTATGGATTGACCTCATTGTGAATCAGCCTTAGAAGACAAGGACCTGAAAGTGTACGACCAATCTTCATTGATAAGTCCTCTTACTTAGCTCTGACTAACAGGTGTAGTGACTGCCCTCATTGAGAAATACCATTCATGGTCTGTGATGAGCAGTTGTGACAATAGAACTAACCTAGAAATAGTTGAGTAAACTTTGACCAGAATGTGAAGGAATGACAATTATTTAGAAAAAAGTGTATTTGACCATGGTCTTTGAAAATATACTTCAGATATTCTGATGAGCAAATACAGGAATTACCCCCATTGAGAAATATTCCTAGTAGACTCATCCTGTCCAAAAGTGTAAGAATTGCCCTGAAATATAGCCTTAATTATCTCTGTCTGCCACATGTATGAATGCCCTCCATAAAACAGCCTTAAGTAGCATTAATACTGTTTGAATGGCAAGGATGAGACAAGTCTTCATTGATAAATAGCCTTACTTGTCCCTTGCCAGCAACTGTAAAATTGCCTCACTAAGAAATAGACTTAGGGCCCTACAGGGTGCACACACAGAGTGAGCAGGGCAAATATCCCTGTTTCCCAGATCCTCCCACTTCTCTGGTAAGAATAGGTCCCTTGGTGGCTGGCTGGGGTCTGCTTGGATCCTGCACACATGCCGCTGAAGAATATTCCTTGCTCCACCCTCCTGATTGACGGGCCCCGGTGTCCACAATTTCAGGATACCACTGCCAGATAGTGTGCACATAGAGTATATAGACCTCAGGAGATAAAGGACCCCTCACACTTCAGCCTAGAAGCAGCTGAAATTACAGAGTAACTGTGGTGATGAGCAAGAGTACTGCTTCCATGCTGAACCGGATAATCACCACCAGGGTTTAGAAGACAGACTCTGAGGATACTCAACATCTACCAAAGCAAATATCCAGAGGCTCCTAAGTACTCACCACTGAAGTAGACTTAAAATTCACCCACCATGGGTCAAAAATTTTTCAGAAGAGCGCCAAAAAGATTTTAAGATGCACAGATTGAGACATCATGCCCAGAGAAACTCCCTCCCCAGAGAAAAACTGACAGCTGCTTCCAAATGCATAAACCACAACCCCATGAGGCATACCTGCAACCCCACTCAGGAGTGTCCCCAGTGGAATGTGGGAAGGGACAAAGGAAAACAGGGTACCAACATAGGATGTATCCATATGAACTATGTTGGTGTTGTTAATAATAATAATAATGATAATAATAAACATTAAAAATTAAGATAGTTGTATTCCTGTGGGAAAACCAAGCTGTATCTGAAACACAGAGAGTGTGGGTATTATGTATTAAATATATAAATTTATATATGCAGGCAAAATATGCTAACAGTTATGGAGAAACGTTCATTAATTGTTAATAACAAAATTAAATCACCCAATTTGAGTATGATTTAAGTCCTACAATAACAAATACATACACACTGTTTTTGTGAAAAGTATTGACCTATCATTTGGGCCACTTAGGGCCTCTTATCATATGTACATAGAAATTGTAAGGCACATAGACAGTACGGAATCTGGCATTTTATCTCCTTTGCTTGTGTTACCTGATCACCTCTGTATATAAGCACATTGGAGCAGAAACTTAAGGTGCTATTAAATCTGTATTTGCTTTGTATTCTAAGTTCAGCCAAGGCTCTCATTCCCCATGTGAGGTTAAGGCTTTACACCAGAGCAGAAACAAACATGACCTGATAGCCAATTTATTTCACCAGAAATAGAGACAATATTTTCTGTTATTAACATAATTATGAAAAATAAAGAATGATAATTCCTTCCCCTGTCACATTCCCCTTTACAATTCCACTCTCCATCATATTCACTCACCTGCTCAAATAGTCTTTTATTTTGATGTCATCATCATTTCCTCCTATTATGATTGTCTTGCATAGGTAGTGCCAGGCACTGCTAGGTCAAGGATATCCAGGTCCTTCTGTGTCTGGAAGAATTCATTTAAAATAGAGGCACTAAGTCACTGGTACAGCCAGAACTGAGGGAATAGTAACTGCATCACATGCAGACAGAGATTCATTCATTACAGATTTTTTAAAATATCGATTGAAAACAATAAGAAATACAGCTGGGCTAAAGTAATGGTTTTGTGTTACAGCGCCAGGTGCTTCCTAGAAAGCTTAATGGCCTTAATCTAATTCCTCTGCACACATATAAGACAGAAGAACCAAGTGGTCCATGCATCTAGAAGACATTTGCAGGAGAAAGAAGCCCTGGCATATCCTTTTTTCTTTCTCTCTATCTCTTATTTTCTCTCTTCCTCTCTTCATACATAAATAATAAAATATTTTTTCAAATTATTTGCATATTGCTATGGAAAGCACGGGTAGCATATACTGTTGTTGAGAAATAGACATTGTAGACTTAGATAAGCAAAATTAGAAATTGCTGTTGTTTACAAATAGTCTTAATTTACTCTATCAATTGTTGTAAAGGAACTCCTTGATAAATAGGCTTAGTGCACTTGTCCACAACTGAAAAAAATGGCACTCCTTAAGGCATGGCTTGACAAGACTCTGACCAGCATGTGCAAGAATTGCCCACACTGAGAAATAGCCTTTATAGCCTCTGCTCACCATGTGTAGCAATGGACCTAACTGTCAAAAAGCCTTACTAGACTTTGATCTGAAAATGGATAATATAACATCTTTGAAAATTAGCCTTCATATTCTGAAAACTAAGACCAGGAATTGCCTTAGTGAGAAACATGCTTTTTATTCACTAACTAGCAAGTGTAGGAATTCTCTCATTATGAATCAATCTAAATACATGGTGCCATGCAAAGGTAGGAATGGCCATCATTAAAAAATTACTTCATATACTCTGGCTAGTGAGTGTGGAAATTTCACTCATTTGAACTAGCCTTGATATAATCAGACATGCAAGTATATCAACAAACCTCATTGTGAAAGAGATTTAATACTCTCTGAACATCCACTGGATTAATTGTCCTCATTGAGAAGCAGCCTTAGTAGATTCTCGCTACCCAGGGTATACGCTGTGTTTGTTGAGAAAGACTTTTCATATACACTTACCAGTAAATGTAGGAATTTTATTATTGAGAAATTGCCTCAGTAGACTGTGACAGGAACGTTTAGGAATTGCCTGCATTTAAAAATAGCATTAGCTGACCCCAACAGTAAGTGTAAGAATTGTACCCATAGAGCAATGTTTTTGTTTGGGTCTTTACAGCAAGGGATGGTGAATTGTACCAGAGTGTCTGCCTAGGGATAGCTTTTTAATTTGTTTTACATACATTAAACTTCCTTTTTAGCACAGTTGAACGTAGAATCCGTTATGGGCTCTATGGATGACTGGATTTGTAATGTAGGTATAAAACTTCTCCATTGCCTATGGAAGATATACAGTCTTGTATAAAGCACATAATAAGTGAAAGACAACTGAGTATAAGAGACAAAAATTTCATTGTTTTAATGCGTTGCTACAATTGAATATAGACTTTTGTGGGATAAAAGGATAAAAGGATAGTTAGGGTGTTATATGGGAATAAAATTGAACACGTGTATGAACAGTCTTGAATTTGGAATGAAAAGTTATAAAAGATCATGTACTATAGAAGCATTGTATTTGGGTGCAGACCTGATACTTCATTACATAACGGAGCTCATCACAGCTTGTGTTGCTGTTCTTATACAATCACATAGGGATTGTGCTTATTCACTCATGTGCAAGAAGCCGAATTTCCTGCTCACCCTAAACTTCCCTTTGGAGCAATCCTGTTAGAAATATAAACATCAAACATAGCTCCACACTGTTTGGTGTATCAGGATGGACTGAGAAAATGTCAAATTTCAGGATGACCAATGAGTTCATCACACATGATTTAAACAAAGAAATGTCAAGTATAAATTGAGGTTTTTCATGGGAGGAAAAATGTATTGTGGGGATTTAGTTATTGGCAGAGTTCAACTCTTCTGACCTTAACCATATCCATCCCAAAATTGGTACCTGGAAACAACCTATTTATGAAAGAACTAAGAAATTGGTGAAAACAATTAACACATAGACAATGCAATACTTCTCAGACATAAAAGCATAATACTACCCTGTCAAAACTGGTGAAACAATAACTCTCTGCCTTGTTTCTGAATCATGATTACACTGTTACCATAAAGACATTCATTTGTGTAAATTTTTCTCCAACTGTATTTGGGAGTGGAATCACACTGTGGGAAGCTCCTGGAGGCGGAACTGTCCCTCCACCTGGGGTACTTTAGGAAGGTGGTTTTCAATTTCACCATGTGATAGCCTTCCATTAGACCTCAGAGGTGGGGAATATGCATTTTTATGATGGTGCCTGGAGAACTATGGAAACCCTGGAATCTAGGTTAGTGTGCTGTGTTATAGTCTTAGCCCTTGATTATACTGGAGGACTCAGATGATAGCAGGTTTGGCCAGTTACAATACCTGGAAAGGTTCTTGATAGCTCCTTGGGGCCCACTACTTCCATGTGCACAGAGCCTGATGCCCCTGGGAGTGCCTATATTTTATTCTGATTCCCCACCACGTCCTCATATGAACTTTGATTCCCTCAGTTTTGTCACTGTTCTCCCAGTAACCTGTCTCACACTGCATCAGCATTTAGTATAGTGTCTACTTTCCCCAAGCAGATTCCCCATAAGCGTAATATCTACCCTTCCCATAGAGTGAACATCTTGCCTTACTGAACATGGCACACAGGGAGTTATGGTTCTGTCACACCGGTTTTCTCTCTCCCTCTCTCCCCTTTCGAACTATGGTCTCACTCTAGTACATTTTGATGTAGAATTCACTAGGTAATCTCAGAATGGCCTCAATGTCAGTGATCCTCCTACCTCTTTGCTGTGATTAAAGGTGTGCATCACCACACGTATCCCACTTCTCTTTCAAGAACAAAGCAGAACCCCAGTGTCATGTGTCAATGTATTCCAAGAAGCTATGCCTCTCTCATAGCTCATTTAATTTCCAGAAATCTGCAGTGTTTAAGTTATATCCTAGTTCAATAACTCAAAGAAGCATTTTGAGACCTAGTTTTTAAATCTCTCAAAAGCATGCCAGCCCACAGCCTATCCCTACACAACAATTGAAGCTCTGTAGCAGTCACAGTAAATTCTGTGCTCAAATACCACAATGGACTGAGGTTCTCAACATCCTTCTCTCCATTCTAATGATGGCTGCCATCATGTCCCTCCAGTATCTCATAGCTTCACACTATTCCAAGGCCATACTAAATCCCTTGCTGCCCTCATGAAACTGAGTAACCACACCAGCAATCATCTAGTGCCAAAGGGAAGCTCAAGACCCAACCCAGATTCTGCCCATGTTCTCAGAACTCCTGATTCCCTGTCTTCCATTCTCCTCCATATATAACAGAGTATAAAAGGACTTTTTGTTCTTAAAACATTTCTTATAGATGGTGCACTTTCAGGTGTATAATGTCAATTTTCCAGTTCAGTTCTGCAATCACTTATTACTAATCTCATTATCAAAATAAAGCAATGCCAAATGCAGACACAAACCACCTTGAATCAGGATGTGCAAAAAAAAGAAAGAAAGAAAGTAATAGAAAGGAAGAGAAAAGAGAGAAAGAAAAAAAAAAAAAACTTTCAGAGTCTTGTGATTACCTATTGGATCCTTTCACATCCTGCAGATATGGACTTTATCTACAGCATCCTACCACATCTCAGCAGAGTGAGAGAGCTGCCCTGAGCTTCTCAGGAAGAGAGGAGACCGATATTCAGACCATGAAGATTCCATTGCTAGCTGTGGCTCTCTGCTGCTTGGTGTGTGCTGAGAAGAAACCTCTGAAGGTACTGTGGCTACCATGAACTGACAGAGGGCAGGTGATCATGATCTCAGGTGAATGTCCCTTCTACAAGGGCATGAATCTGATTCAACAGAGCTCACCCTTCTGCCTGTGTTTTCATAGCCCAGTAATGATTCTCTTAATATTATTAAATTAGTTTTTACTTGATATGAAGGTGTGAAGAATAAAATACTTTTTCTACATAGCAGATTCCAGGTCAGCCTGGAAGAGACTGAAACCCTACTAGAAAAAAGAATTGTCAGAGATTATATCTTAGAAATCATTTAAAATTTATGCTATAAATGTGATTCCTTCCATATTTTATTTTGGTAAGGTTTTCTATAACTTGCCATGGAATACCTTGCTCTTTTCACTTTTATTTATTTATTTTTATTAATTAGTTTTGTATTCAGCAAATACAGTCAGTTTGGTACCATTATTAGGCTCATCCATGACCTACCCCTTCCCCATTGGCCCCTCCTTGTTGAATTTCCCTGACCAATGTTGGGTTCATTTTTGGTCTGCTTCAGTGCTGAGGTGTTTGGGGCCTCTGAGGCTCTGGGTCTCTGACTTGGTAGGAGTTGATTTTTCTCTATGTTGGTCTCCTTTCCCCTTTTGCTGGTATCTGGTTCATCAGGAAAACAGCATCCTTGTTTGTTTTGCAAATTTTCCTTATGTTCAGCCAGGGCCCTTATGAGGTATGATGGGGAAAAAGAGAAGCAGATTCTCCAAGGGAGAGTGAGTTAGCACCACTTTTAAAATGATACCATAGAATGGATGAGCACTCATAAATAGAGTTGACTTTCCTTAAATTCCTTTTTCATGTCCTAACGCATTTTTAGTATTTCAAGAAGACTGTGAATAGACAATAAAATAAAATATTAAGGAAAAATTTCAAGCACAACTTAAATAAATAAATAGCTAAGGTTAATCATTATGATTGGCCAAAAAATTACATACATTTCCATAAGGTGCAAATACTGCAGTATATCCCTTGGACTTAACCATATTTTCAAGGGAAATTATGACAATGTGCATGAATTTGAAACTACATCTCCACCCACAAGGATTTGATGCTTATATTTTTAAGAGTAAAATCAGGTGCCATGGTCACAATAGATATTGATGAGAAAAGTTAGAGGAATGGCTGATGCTTCTAATTGAACATTCCCTTTTAGTTTTCAGGGAAATATCGCACGGTGTCCATAGCTTCACACAGGTTAATCGCAATAGTAGAGAATGGCCTGTTAAGGATTTACATACGTGAGGTGGAATTTTATGATGCTTATAAGGAAATGTTCCTCACTTTTGATTTGAGGTAAGAAAGATTTTTCTTGTGTGCAAGAAACCAAATGTGGCATTCTGGCTGCTACAAAGGTGGCAAATTTCCGGTGGGACACAGAGAACTGCTATGAAAAATTGAGCTGCTGTCCATTCTTGAGAGAACCATGAGGTGTTTGCTCATGCTACATTTCAGTCCCTGCCAGGAGCCAGTTAAAATTCCAATGGATAAATCTTAAATGACCAGAGATGCACAGCTCTAGCTGATGTTAATGATTTATATTAACTTTTTTTTTTATTTATTTATTTTTTAATTTAATTTATTAGTTTTCTTTTCAGTAAATACAGGCAGTTTGGTACCATTATTTAGGCTCATCTGTGATCTACCCCCTCCCATTAGACCCTCCTTATTATTGAAAATGGGTCGTGCATTGTGGAGTTAGCCCCCAGTTATTAGTATGATAAATGTCTCTGAAAATCATGACCCAACATGTAACTCTGACATTCTTTCCGCCCCCTCTTCCGCAAGATTTCCCTGAGCCATGTTGGGTTCATTTTTGGTCTGCTTCAGTGCTGAGGTGTTGGGGGCCTCTGAGGCTCTGGCTCTCTGATTTGGTAGGAGTTGATTTTTCTCTGCATTGATCTCCTTCCCCTTTGTGCTGGTATCCAGTTCACAGGAAAACATCACCCTTGCTTATTTCGCCAGTTGTCCTTAATTTCAGTTGGGCCCCTTCTGAGGTATGTTGGGGCAGCTCTCTTCTTAGGATCTGCATCTATCTGGAAAAGAGAAGCAGATTCTCCAACGGAGAGTAAGTTAGCACCCAGAAAATTGAGATAACACTTACTTTTTTGATAGACAGTTTGATAGGTGTAGGCCCTCTTATACCCCGTGATTGATGGTAGCTTGATATTGTAGAGTGGGCTTGTGTTTAGGTATGGTTCTGACTTGTTTCCCAGCTCCAGCTAAGGGTCTAGTACCACTGAGTGGATCAGTTAGCCAAATCAAGAGCAATTGATTCCTCACCATGGCTGTGTACCACTATTGCATTTGTGTGGGTATCACATCCAGTTAATTGTTGCTACTTAGGTTAAACGATGTGTTGCTTGGACAGATCTTGGTCACTTCCCCCAGTCGCCTATGTAGCGCCTTCTGGCACTAGACACGCTGACTGTCTGGGGACTGACTCTCTCCTGGCTTCCAGCCATGTCATTCCATTTTACGTGTCAGCTGCGTATGGAGTCTTCAGCAATAGGGTCTTACCACTGGCCTTTGGTGGGTCATCAATTACTCTGACAGAAGTCTGTCATTGTTTTGGGGAACCTTGTAGGTTTCTCTGATCAAAAGCTCATTGTGGATTGTAGGCCCAAGCTGGAAGTGGGGGTTACAAGTCAGTGTCCACTAAGAAATTGAGTAAAAAGATAACTAATATACAAGAGTTTGAGAGGAGAGAGATAGAGGGGAGAGGGGGAGAGGGAGGGAAGGAAGATGTAGGAGATTTAGGTCAGTCTTGATCCTACCCTCTCCAGTGTCTTGTGGTTCAGGTGTTTCCTGTAAGGGACTAGTGAAGGTTCATTCATTTGGTCTGTCTTTTAGGAAGTAGAATTTTATGGTACCATTGCCGTTTGGGTCCGGATTACTGTTTTCCACCCTTTGATTCCCTCCCCGCCCTCCCATCCATCTTATTGTCTAGTCCATGAGGTACTTGCTGGGTATGTAAGGCATCTTGGGCAAATTCAGGTTAGGTGTTGCAGATGAGTGAGACTATGTGTCGATTTTTTTTCTGTGATTGGGTAAGTTCGGTGAGAATGATCTGTTCCATGTTCAACCATTTTTCCTCAAATTTCTTTATGTCGTTTTTTCTTACTGCTGTATAGAATTCCATTGTGTAGATATACCACATCTTTGTTATCCATTCTTCTAATGATGGACATCTGGGTTGATTCCAGCTTTTAGCTATTACGAATTGAGCTGCTACAAACATGGTTGAGCAAATCTCTCTGGCTTTTGGTTTGAAGGCTTTAGGGTACATGCCCAATAATGGTATAACTGGGTCTGTTGGTATTTCTATAGTCAGCTTTTTTAGGAGTCTCCATATTGCTTTCCAAAGTGGTTGTACCATCCTGCATTCCCACCAACAGTGAATGAGTGTCCCTGCTTCTCCACATCCTCGCCAGCATTTATTTTCATTTGACCTTTTGATGTTGGCTATCCTTATTGGGGTAAGGTGGAATCTCATAGTTGTTTTAATTTGCATTTCCCTGATGATTAGGGATGATGAACATTTTCTTAGGTGTGTGTTTGCCATTTGTATCTCTTCCTCTGTGAATTGCCTGTTTAACTCTGTGCCCCATTTTGTGAGTGGGGTATTTGTCTTCTTATTGTTTAGACTTTTGAGTTCTTTGTAAATTCTAGAGATAAGGCCTCTATCAGTTGGATAACCTGCAAATATTTTCTCCCACTCTGTGGGTATTCTATTGGCTTTGTTTATTATATGCTTATCTGTAAAGAAACTCTTCAGCTTCATATGATCCCAATGGTTGAGTGACTGTTTAAGAACTTGAGCCACTGGGGTTTTATTCAGGAAGTCTTTTTCCATTCCTATATCATGGAAAGTACTTCCAAAATTTCTTCCAGTAGTTTTCGAGTTTCTGGTCTTATGTTGAGGTCTTTGATCCATTTGGATTTGAGTGTTGTGCATGGTGAAATGTGTGGATCAAGTTTTAGTTTCCTGCATGTGGTTATCCAGTTTGTCCAGCACCATTTGTTGAAGATGCTATCTTTTTTCCAGTCTATATTGTTTGGGCCTTTGTCGAATATCAAGTAGCTATAGTTGCTTGGCCCAAAATCCGGGTCCTCAAGTCTATTCCATTGGTCTATACTCCTGTTTTTATGCCAGTACCATGCTGTTTTTATTACTATGGCTTTGTAGTATAACTTTATATCGGGTATGGTGATGCCACCAGATGTATTGCTTTTGCTGAGGATATGTTTGGATATGCGAGGCCTTCTGCCTTTCCATATGAAATTTGAGTTCATTTTTTCTATGTCTGTGAAGAACATTGTAGGGATTTTAATTGGAATTGCGTTAAATCTATATATTGCCTTTGGTAGGATTGTCATCTTCACAATGTTAATTCTGCCTATCCAGGAGCATGGGAGGTCTTTCCATCGTTTCAAGTCCTCCTCAATTTCTTTTTTGAGAGTTTTTATATTTTCGTTGTATAGATCTTTTACTTCCTTGGTTAACGTTATTCCAAGGTATTTTATTTTATTTTTTGCTATTGAAAATGGGACTATGTCCTTTATTTCTTTTTCTGTGTCTTTGTCATTTGCATACAGAAATGCTTCCGATTTTTGTGCATTGATTTTGTATCCTGCTACTTTGCTATAGGAGTTAATCACCTTCAGGAGTTTTGGGATGGAGTCTCTCGGGTCTCTTACATATACAATCATGTCATCAGCGAATAGAGCTAACTTAACTTCTTCCTTTCCAAATTGTATCCCTTTTATTTCCTTCTCCTGCCTTATTGCTTGGGCTAGGACTTCCAGAACTATATTGAAAAGCAGAGGTGAGAGAGGACATCCCTGTCTTGTTCCTGATCTCAATGGGAATTCCTCCAGTCTCTCTCCATTAAGAATTATTTGGGCCTTTGGAGCTTTGTATATTGCCTTTATTATATTAAGATGTGAACCGGCCATGCCGATTCTCTCCAATGTTTTGATCATGAAGTGATGTTGTATCTTGTCAAAGGCCTTTTCTGCATCTATTGAAATGATCATGTGATTTTTATGTTTAAGCTGGTTTATGTGGTGTATTACATTGACAGATTTTCGTATGTTGAACCACCCTTGTGTTCCTGGGATAAATCCCACTTGGTCAAGGTGGATAATGCTTTTGATGTGTTGTTGGATTCGGTTTGCGAGAATTTTGTTGAGGATCTTTGCGTCTATGTTCATTAGGGAAATAGGCCGATAGTTTTCTTTTCTTGTGGCGTCTCTGCCTGGTTTTGGGATTAGGGTGATACTAGCTTCATAGAAGGAGTTGGGTAGTTTTCCCTGTTCTTCAATTGTGTGGCACAGTTTTAGGAAGATTGGTTTGAGTTCTTCCATGAAGGTTTGATAAAATTCGGCTGGGAATCCATCTGGTCCTGGACTCTTCTTTTTTGGGAGGTTTTTTATTACTTTTTCAATCTCCATGAGCGTGATGGGTTGATTGAGGTGGTTGATCTGCTCTGAGTTTAGCTTTGGTAGATGATATGCATCCAGGAATTTATCCATCTCCTCCACATTTTCCAGTTTTGTGGAGTAGAGGTTTTTGAAATAAGTCCTGATGATTCTGCCGATTTCACTGATGTCTGTTGTAATCTCTCCTTTTTCATTTTGAATTTTGTTAATTTGGAGTCTCTCCTTTTTTTGCTTGATCAAATTGGCCAGAGGTTTGTCAATCTTGTTTATTTTTTCAAAGAACCAGCTCTTTGTTTTGTCAATTGCCTTAATTGTTTCCTTGGTTTCCAATTCATTAATTTCTGCTCTGATTTTAATTATTTCCTTCCTTCTGGAGCTCTTTGGGTTGGATTTTTCTTGTTTTTCCAATGCCTTTAGGTGGATGGTTAAGCTATTGATTTGGGATTTTTCTGTCTTTTTTATGAAGGCATTGAGTGCTATGAATTTTCCCCTGAGGACTGCCTTCATTGTGTCCCACAAGTTTTGGTATGATGTGTTCTCATTGTCATTCAATTCCAGGAATTTTGCAATTTCATTTTTTATTTCATCCACTATCCATTTATTGTTTAAGAGTGTGCTATTCAGTTTCCAGTTGCCGTTGGGGCTCTTGTTGGTTTTTTTGTTGTTGATTTCTAGGACTATAGCATTATGATCTGATATCATGCAGGGAATTATGTCGATTTTCCTAAATATGTGGAGGCTATCTTTGTGACCCAGTATATGGTCTATTTTAGAGAATGTTCCATGGGCTGCTGAGAAGAATGTGTAGTCTTGGATTTGGGGTGGAAAGTTCTGTAGATGTCTGTTAGGTCTAAGTGCTCTATGGTTTTGTTAAGCTCTCTTACTTCCCTGTTGAGCTTCTGTTTGGATGATCTGTCTATTACTGATAATGGTGTGTTAAAGTCCCCAGCTATGATGGTGTTGGTGGTTATTTCTGTTTTATTGTCACGTAGGTTTTGTTTTATGAACTGCGGTGCACCTGTGTTTGGTGCATACAGATTTATGATTGTAATATCCTCTTGATGGATTGTTCCCTTTACAAGTAGGAAGTAGCCTTCTTTGTCTTTTTTGATTGTTTTTGGTTTGAAGTCAACTTTATCTGATATTAATATAGCTACACCTGCTTGTTTCTTATTCCCATTTGCTTGGAATATTGTTTTCCACCCTTTCACCCTGAGGAGGTTTCTGTCTTTAGTGGTAAGGTGGGTTTCTTGAAGGCAGCAGATTGAGGGGTCTAATTTTTGATCCACCCTGTTAGCCTGTGTCTCTTGATGGGTGAATTAAGGCCATTAATGTTTAGGGTGATGACTGTGATATTTGATTTGATCCCTGTCATTTTGTGGTGGTAGAGGTGTGTTGGCATTTCCATGGAATTTTTTTTTTTTTTTTGTATCTACTCTGGGTTTGATTGCTGTGATCTTCTTCTTGTAGGCATTTGTGTTTGGTTATTTGTTTCTTCTCTGTGGAGAATTTCCTGGAGTACTTTCTGTAGGTTTGGTTTTGTGTTCATATAATTGTAAAGCTGAGTTTTATCATGGAAAGTTTTCCTTTCACCATCTATTATAAGGAAGACTTTTGCTGGGTAGAGTAGTTTAGGTTGAAAGCCATAGTTTCTTAGCGTTTGAAGAGTATCATTCCAGGCCCTTCTAGCTTTCAGGGTTTCCATTGAGAAGTCTGAAGTAATTCTGATGGGGTTTCCTTTGAAAGTGGTGTGCTGTTTTTCCCTAGCTGCTTTTAGGATTTTTTCCTTGGTGTCGATGTTTAGAGTCTTAATGATACTATGCCTTGGGGAGTTTCTCCTTTGGTCTAGTCGGTTAGGAGTTCTGTTTGCTTCTTGAATCTTGATGGGCCTTTCTTTTAAGAGACAGGGGAAGTTTTCTTCAATTATTGTGTTAAATAAGTTCTCTATGCCTTTGGTCTGAAATTCTTCTCCTTCTGGTATTCCAATGATTCTGATATTAGGACGTTTAAGTGTATCCCACAATTCTCTCATGTTCTGTTCACAGGAACTTTTGAACTTACTGAAATTTTTGGACTCTCGAACTCTTTCTTCCATCCTGTCTTCCAGATCAGAATTTCTATCTTCCACTTCGCTGACTCTATTCTTGAGAGCCTCTAGTGAGTTTTGGACTTGTTCAATTAAGTTTGCATTTTCTACTACTTTCCTATGTATCACTTCCATCGCTTTGTCCAGCTCCCTTTTTGTCTCATTTTCTGATTTTCTTGATGATTCTTGGAAATCATCCTTGCATTTCTTTATGTTTTCATTTAGTGTGGCCAGCTGATTTTTAAGGTCCTCTTTTTTTTCATTCTCCCTCAACTCTCTTAGCTGTCTTTGAATTCCTTCCAGTGTCTTATCATATTGCTCTAGCTTAGTGATGGTAGCATCCATACGATTATCTATCCTTTGTAGCTTTCCTGTCAGATCTAGCAGTAGTTTGGTTAGGGTTGCATTGTTCATTGCTTCCACTTGATGTTCTGATCCTAAACACTCTTCTATGTTTTGGTTTGTTGTGATCCTTGTTGGACTGGGTGATCTGTCTGGATTTTCTTCCATTTTATTTTTCGTGTTATTTCTTTTGCGCTGTGGTCTACCCATGTCAGTGTATGGGCAGGTAGGTGGGTGGAGCAGCCTGGGATCTAGCTTAATGCAAATCCAAGGCAGCCTGGGGCAGTTGTAAGCAGCCTGGGTTTTTGCTCACTCTTGCCAAAGCCGCCTACCTATAGCCTGACAGGGGCACCAAAGTTGCCTGAATTCTCACCCAGTAATGCACCTAAGCTGCCTGCCTCTGAGCTTGAAAAGGGACTGAGGTAGCAAGCCTTGAAGGTGCCTAGATTCTGGCTGGGTATGCTGGGGTCTATAAACAGTCTGTGCTCTTCTGCCTCAGGGGAGTGGGGGATGGGTGGCGATGTACAGGTAGGGGATGCCACCTGCGCTGGCGCTAGTGACTCAGTGTGGACTTATGTGGCTCTTGCTGTGGGACTGGGCCCACTGCACGTGCAATTGTAGTGCAGAGGCAGATGATGTGGGTACAGAATCAGGACACAGCAGAAACTGACCGGTGGCAAGTGATGTGAGAACAGCAGGGCGTGAGGGGAGGGGGGGCAGCTAGGAGCGTGGGGCGCTGTGGGATACTGTGGGGTGCTCTGGACTCGCAGGGGGGGAGGGGGGGATCGCGCGGGGGAGGGGGTGAGGGGGTCCAGGGGGTCACGGGTAGCGCAGGGGGCGTGGAGCACGCTGAGGTAAGATGGAGTGCTGGATGGTGTGGGACGCTGGGGGGCAGTCTGGATGCGCGGCGGGGGTGGGGTGCACGGGGGGGGGCTCGAGGAGCGCGGGTGTGGGGCGCGGGGAGTCTCGGGGCACGCGGGGGGATTGGGGCACACCTGGGCGCCTGGACGCTGGACGCTGTGGGGCGCTTTGAGCACCCCGTCGCGTGTGGGTAGGGAGCGTTGGGCGTGCTGGGGGGGATGCGGGGGCGGGGCGCGCGGGGGAGGGCTCGAGGCACTTGGGGGTGGGGCGTGGGGGTCTCAGGGCGCGCCGGGGGCGCGGGGGTGCGGGGCACGCCTGGGCGCCCCGGGCGCGGGGCGCTTGGAGAGTGCCTGCTGTGTGTGGATAGAGAGCACGGAACGCGCGGGGGGGTGGGGCGCGCGGGAGGGTGGGGCGGGCGTGGGGTGGTCTTGAGGCACGCGGGGGTGGGGCGCAGGGGTCTTGGGCACCTGGGGGCGCGGGGCAGGCCTGGGTGCCCGGGGCGCGGGAAGCCTTGGTTCGCTTGGGCCGCGTCCGCCGTGTGTGGATAGGGAGCGTGGGGCGCACTGGGGGGGAGGGGCCTGCTAGGGGGTGCGGCGGGTGCGGCAGGTGTGGGGCACGGGGGTTGTGGGGTGCACTGGGCCGCCGGGCCACTGGGCGCGGGCCCGCGCCCAATGCAGTTATTCGCGGCGGGCGGGTGACGGGGCGTGGGTCGCGGGGGTGTGTGCTTCCCTCTTTTACCCCGATCTGTGCCCTCCCTCTTCAGAAAGTTCCTAATTTCCCTTGAATACTTGCCTTTTTTTCCCTCGTTGTTTGTAGTGCAGCTAGGCGGTCGCCATCTTGACCGGAAGCCCCATGATTTATATTAACTTTTTGAACGTGCTAAGAAAAATATGCTATGTAGTGTGTATTGACTGGCTGTGGGGGGGGGAGAGAGCATGATTACTGTGGAATGTGGTAGCAGTGAAAACGAGGGAGCGTGGTGTGAGGTGTGTTGGTGAGCAGTGTAGGAAGATGACCTTGTAGATTGCGAGGATTAAAAAGCAGTGAGTGATTGAAAGGTTTGCTATAGCCTCTGGGGTAGGGTGACCTACAGAATATGTGGAAAGGGGCAGAATAGGCTGTAGAGAATAAGGGGTAACAGTGAAATTGGAAGGAGTGTGCTGCACAGTGGGTGGTGGTGTAAGCAACAGTGAATGTACCAGGAGATAAATGTACAATGTGAGGAGTAATAAATTCTACTGTGTGCGGGAGGAGGCTCCCACATACTGTGAGGTGGCATGACAAGCAGTGATTGAAGTATAAGGGTACTGTAGAGTATGAGGTTATGTTAAGTGTTTCACTGTGGGAAAAGTGTGGTGTGTGGGAACTTGTCCTGAATGTCACCTGAGGATGTTGTAGTCAGTAGACATCAATGAAAAGCAGTGAATATGGAAGGAGGATGTTGAATGGTTGTGGTGTGTGGTAAGCAGAAGTGCATATGGGATTGGATGATGCTAAAAAATTAAAACTGGCCTGGAGTGATGGCTTAGCGGTTAATGAATTTGCCCGCAAAACCCAAGGACCCAGGTTCGATACCCAGGACCCACATAATCCAGATGCAAAAGTGGTACATGCTTCTGAAGTTCGATTACAGTGGCTGGAGCCCCTACTGCCCCTATTCTCTCTCTCTCTATCCTCCTCTTTCTATGTCTTAAATAAATAAATATATTTTTTTAAATGCAAACTGTAGAATATAAGTGAGTTTGCTGTAGATTGTAAGGTATTTGAGGCCATGGTAAAAAGTGAACTTTTGTGAGTGTGGGAGAAGTACAATGGAGATTGTGGGTTGGGGTGACTTACATTGAAAGTAGGAGCATGGTGATATGTCTTGTAGGGTAATGAAAATAGTTATTTTAGAGTGTGCGCTGCACATCATGGGATGGGGTGACCAGTAATGGATGCAAAAGTAGAGCCTTGTAGATAATATTGAGTAATTAAATCACAGAATTTTGAGGAACTATGTTGCTGACTGTTGGGTGGGCTAATTATCAGCCATTATGTGAGGATGGTTCTGTAGGCTGTGGTGAATAATTAAAAACAGTGAATGTGCAAAGAAGGTAGGCACAGGAGACTCTGTGGTATGGTGACTAACAGTGAGTATTGCAGAATTCTGTACACTGTGTAGGGAATATAAAATAATGACCATGTAGCCTGTGGGAGTTAATAAAAAGCAGGGAGTGTGGGAGCAGGACCCTGTAGACTGTTGGATGAGGATACCAGCAATGAATATCAGAAGTCATTGCAGTAGAATGTAGATCAGTGAATGTAGGAGGAACATTCTGTAATCTTTGTGGCTAGTGTCCATCAGTGAATAACACAGGGTGGTGCTGCAGTCTCTCAGGTAGAGATAAGGGCAGTGAATGTGGGAGAAAAGTGTTGTGGTCTGCGGATGATGGGAGCAGCTGTGAATGCAGGAAGAGTTTGCAGTATCTGTGCAGTGGGGTGAACAGCAGCAAGAATGGGGACGCGATGCTATAGCATGTGTGTGGAAACAAAATTTGGGAGTTATGTAGGACAAAGCTTTAGAGGGTGAGTCCAGTGTGTCAGCAGTTAAGGATGGGAAGAGGGCCCTGTGGAGTTAAGAGACCAGGAGTTACTGGAGGAGGAGAGTGCTGTAAACTATGTGGTATGTTGTAGGGCACAGAAGTGAATGTAACAGGAGGGTCCCATAGACTGAAGGCTGTGACATATGGAGAGAAACTAACAAATGGAGGCCTTGGTGGACCAACGGTAGTAATAATCCGGCTGTAATACTAGCAAGTTAGGAAGGAGAGAGCAGTAGACCATGGAGAGGAGTGCTTCAGTGAATGGAGGAGGAGGAGATTGCAGATGGAAGGCTGTGGTAGATGGAGAGAGTGTAATGGATGGAAGGGAAGGCACAGGGACAGCTGGGTTCCTGGAGAGAGGGGAAGACACACAGTCTGTGGGGGTCCAGGAGAGAGGGAAAGACCCGCGGGCCTTGGTTGGGGTGTGCATCAGAGATAGAGGAAGCACAAGGTCCCTATGGGCAGGGTCAGAAGGAGAGTAGAAGATCAGCAGGCAAGCCTGTGGGGATCCAGGAGGTGGCTGAAGGTGCAAGGACTCTGGTTGGGGTGTGTCCCAGAGAGAGGAAGGCACAGGGATGGTGGAGGACCTGGAGAGAGGGCCAGGCAGGCAAGACCAGGGAGTTTGGGGCCCGAGGGCCTTCCCCTTTTTCAGGGAGCCCTGCCTACTGCGTGCTTCCACCCCCCCATAGTCCACGCACCTTCCCCTCTCTCCTGGACACCCCTCTTTCCTTTCTCTCCCCATCCCCGCAGTGCACGTGCCTCCCCCTCTCTCCTGGGCCCCGCCGAAATGCTGGCCTTCCTTTCTCTCCCTGACACCAGCGGTGCATGCCCCTACCTTTCTCTCCCTGACCCCCTCACTATGAGCGATTTCCCCTCTCTCCAGGACCCCCACAGTCCATGCGTCTTCTCCTCTCTCCAGGACCCCATTAGTATGCGGGCGCTTTCCCCTCTATCCTGTACCCCCGCAGTACACGCACCTTCCTTTTTCTCTGGGAACCCCATAGTACAGTAGCCTTCCCCTCTGTCACTGACCCCCAATATGCACACCTCCCTGTCTCTCCCAGAGCCCAGTAGTACATGAGCCTTCCTCTCGCTCAGGGATGCAGTGCGCCTTCCCCTCTCTACTGGAACCCTCCCCCCCCACACACACACCCGCAGTAAACGTGACTTCCCCTCTCTCCAGGCCCAGCAGTCCACACACCTTCCCCTCTTTCTACACCCCTGAAGACCATGTGCCTTACCCCTCTCCCAGATGGCCTCACACTGCGTGGCTTCTCCTCACTCCTGGACCGCTGTCTAATGGGGCAGTGGAGCCTTCCCCTCTCTCCTAGAAATGACAGAAAGCAGAGATGTTACAGGAAGTGGAGGTGTGGCTATCACACCTCAAGAGCAGTGACCCATTTTCCACAAGACTTCACTTCTTAAAAGTATGTAATTTTCCCAAGCTGCACCACCTGCTGGGATCAAATGTTCAATCACATGAGATTATTGGGGAACATTTCACAGTCAAGCTCCAAAACCATATAATGACTACAGTCAGGTTTCTAACTTATTAATGCCACTCTTGGGGACTAAACTCCAACATATGTTTTGGAGAGGATATGTCTTGTTCAAACAATAGCAATAACTTTTACCATCTCTGTAGTTGCCTCCCAAGTTATAAACCTCTTGCTACACATGAACACTGAAAGCATCCAAAATAGAGTTAGTTAACCTCCCTTTTCTCTGAGTGGTGAGAAGAGATACAGACTTTATGATTCTTGCTTAGTTACATTGCCATCTTCCAACTCACTCAATCTCAAAATATTGAAGTCACCCTCTATTTCTTCTTCAACTTCTCACTCGATCTTTGTGGAGTTCTGTTGCTTCTATTTTAGAAATGTCTGAACATGTGATCTTTCATTAATTCCAAATGGCAGGCTCTTGGTCAAAGGTCTTGTCTTCTCTGATCTAGATTATGTCTGATTGATGGTCTTTCCTCTGGCTTCCTTCACACTCTACACTATTATACAAACAATCCCTACAGTTATCCCAAGCAACATATTTTTCCCTCTTTTGCCATGAGTTCCATATTGATCATGGTCTAGCCTCATCACATAACACATCATTTCATCTCTGTGGTGAACCATTTATCTTGGTTCAGGCTCATGGGTTTTGATCTCTGAAATGACTTTTCTCCTCTTTTTCTTATGAAGTCTAAAGTAGTTTTGTATGGCTAGCCTAGTAAATTATATTAATCTGAAAGAATCACAGCTTATTTTTTAGTTACTTTGGGTGACTGTGGCTTGTTTCTCTGCACTGCATCTCACAATGATGAAATCCAGGAACCTAAGGTCTTCTCTAGAGGAGACATTCTCTTACATCTTGAAGAGTTGACAGCATGTTGGAAAAACAAGCTATGTTCTTTCTTGGTGGTGACTGTCAATTCCTTAGAGCCTTCTTTAAGTACACACTTTCATGATGTGTGCGTGTGTGTGTGTGTTATCATTGGGAAACTTTTTCCCTGAAGAGATTTCACACGTGTCAACTTACCCCAGATAGAACAGAAGCAACAGATCAAAGAATAATTGCTCCAAAACCAGTTTTGTTAAGCCAACGAATTTATTGATGTGACTTGTAAAGAAGGGTGGGAGTTCCTTACAGAAGCATGGGCTTAAATTGACAAGCACAGAAAGGTCACCAATGCTGTTTAAGGAATCCAGGCATGCTTGTCATTGGATTCTTAGCATCAGGCTGTCTCCCACAGCTCTTACCAAGTAGCATCCTGTGCTGTGCTTTTATCTAACAGTTTGGGAAAGGAGTTGTCTTTCTGCTGATGTGGTTATGGATCAGAACTTCTCCTTTGTTGGCTTTTTGAAAGGTGCTCACAGTTCCGTATTATCTGGAAAATCAGAATTTGCTTCCCCTGCATGTGTACGTTAAGAGAGTAAGAATGTCTGCAAGGCCAGGGGTGGTGGCACACACTTTTAATCCCAGAATTTGGGAGGTAGAGGTAGGAGGATCACGATGAGTTCAAGGCCACCCTCACATTACATAGTGAATTCCAGGTCAGACTGGGCTAGAGTGAAACCCTACCTTGTGGGAAAAAAAAAATGTCTTCAGAAGATGGTGGAGAGGTTACAATCCTGTATAAGTTAATTGTCCATATGCTAATCCAACAATGTGGTCATCTTCTACAAATCCAGGCCACACACACAGTAAGGACTGTCAAGAGGCAGAATACCTGTGGACACCCAATCATCCTTGTGTGACCACATCAGAGAAAATCACAGTGCCTTCATCTACTTCCATATAACTAGTCTGGATTCCCTTCCATTAGCATGTAAGCTAAACACTCTGTATTAGCTGTCTTCCTGTGACAAAAACAAAATACCTAAGCTAATTGATAATTGACTCATAAAGAGAACAGAAGAGAAACGGTATCACTTGGCTCATACTTTTTTGTTGTTGCTTTTTCAAGGTAGGGTCTCACTCGAACCCAGACTGGCTTTGATCTCATTATGTAGTCTTAGGTTGGCCTAGAACTCATGGAAATCCTCCTACTTCTGCCTACTGAGTGCTGGGATGAAAGGCATTCACCACCACACCCAGCTTTCATACTTTTTTTAATAGAAAAGTTTTTGTTAACAATATTCACATAGGCACAGAATATGTATATATATTTAAATTTTTTGTTTATTTATTTATTTGAAAGTGGCAGACCGGGAGAGAAAGAGGCAGATAGAGAGAATGGGCACTCCAGGGCCTCCAGCCACTGCAAACGAACCCCAGACACGTGAGCCCCTTGTGCATCTGGCTAACGTGGGTCCTGGGGAATCGAGCCTAGAACCAGGGTTCTCAGGCTTCACAGGCAAGCGCTTAACCACTAAGCCATCTACTCAGCCCACATAATATATTTTGATCATAATCGCCTTTCATTACTTTTTGTGTCTCACTACCATCCCTTTCTTCCTGAACCTCCTCTTTCAAACTAGTCTGGTTTTCATTTCTATTTTTTCCTTCCCTTTTTAAACTTTGTATTGAACACTTCCATACAGTATACATACCGTACATGATATGCAATGATCATAATTTCTCCCACTGACCTCCTTTTTCCACCTTCCACATCCCCCTTCCACTGAATCCACTTTTCTTTCCAACTCTTTCCCTTCCACTTTAATGCCATCATTTTTTTCCCTCCTATTATGCAGGTCTGTGTAAGTCACATCAACCGCTGTGAAGTCATCAATGCCATGCCCCTTTGTGTCTGGGGGATAGTGTTAAAAGCCCTCCACCCCTTCCTTTGGCCTTTATATTTTTTATTATTAATTATGGACATACTTAGTACAGAAACATCATGTGCTGGTACAATACTTTCACTCATCCCAGCTGCCATTTTGAAGGGGGCCCTCCTCACTGGGGTTGCAGGTTCTTGACATTTTTAAATTATTTATTTATTTATTTCAGAGAGAGGGAAAGAGGCAGATAAAGAGAGAGTGAGGGAGAGAGAATGGGCACACCCAGACATCTAGCCACTGCAAATGAACTCCAGACATATGTGCCTCCTTGTGCATCTGGCTTACATGGGTACTGGGGAATCTAACCTGAGTCTTCAGGCTTCAAAGGAAGCACCTTAGCTGATAAGCCATCTCTCCAGCCTGATGTTCACTTTTTTTTTTTTTCATCACCCTAAGTCATTCATGAAATGATGATGGCTAAATGCTGTGCAGGTAATGACAGCCAGGGCAAGGCCTTGAATGTGATGGTTACTTCCTGTCTGCAAGGCAGCATATCACTCTTACTTGTCCTTTGGCTGTTAAATTCTTTCCACCCCTCTTTTGTGATGTTTGCTGACACTTAGATGGGGTGATAAAGAACAGCATTAATCTATGGGCAGCAACATAAGTATTTAGGGGAAATTTTGATAGACACAACATGTCCATATGTTTTATATTTTTAGTTTGTGCATTTATACAACCTAGCACTCAGACCCTCTGGTTTGTTCTCACTTGGTTTTGTTTTGCTTTTATTTCTTTAATTGAAAGAGAGAGAAAGAGGCAGCGAGAGAGAGAGAGAGAGAGAGATCATGTATGTGGGTTCTGGAGATGTGAGCTTGGGTCTTTTGGCTTTGCAAGCAAGTGTCTTAACAGCTATGCCATCGTTCCAGTCCTGATTTTATTTTAAGTGCTTTGTTAGCTTGTAGTTTTTCATATGCCTGTCTGTGCAACCATTATCAATGCCTCTTTGAAGATTCTCTATCTTTCCTCAAATCATACACCACACTTTGAAATACTGACAACTTTAAGTGTCTTTCTTAAGCAAACTCAATATGAAATAAAACTGAAGAAAATAATCAAGAAGTTAAGTGCAAAAAGCCCCACGGAGTTTGAAGCTGTTCTTGTCTTCATAAGAAGAAGACAAATTGAAAATCAAAGCAGATTCACAATGTTTGATGTTTGATGACAATGTTGATGTCTGTTCCCCAAACCTTCCCTCTTTAGGAAGCTCATTGCAACACACACCATTGGCAGCAAACAATCATAAAACTAATCTAGAGATAAATAAGTCGGGGTTAAACTGAAAATTAACTGGACAAGGTGCTTTTTTCAGTTTTAAATTTGTTATTATTTATTGATTTTTTTTTATAAAAAGTTTTTACTTTCAACCCTGTCACCTCTGCTCCAATCCTGCTGAGGTTCTTCTTCAGTGGGGTTATTGGTATTCATTATGGGGTCCCAGAGGCCTCAGTCAGTCTCTACATGGTGGGGGGGGTGGACATTGTACCCAGGCTATTGCCACTCCTCCAGAGGTTCTCAGAAGCTTTCCATGCCCTCTTTTGAAATGCTCCCTGGGCCTTGGCAGGCAAGACAGAGAGCTGATTTAGTGTTGAGTTCTTTGTAGACTCTGGATATCTGTTATGATGAGGTTTGAGTGACCACATTGTCTGTCACCCTTTCCCTTGAAGTGGTTTTCAGGCTAGCCATGAGAGCAGTATTGGTGTCACCACTTACTCTGTAATTACTTCTGGAGTGGGGAAGATGAGGTGGAGGTTACCTTATCTCCTGGTAGAGAGTCCCCACTCTCTTCCTGTTGTATTGTTGTATCCTTGTTCTGTTCTCTTTCATCTGTAACATAAAAAAGATTCTTCAACCAAAGGTGAGGATAGTTTGAATAAAAGGAGATAAGCCTAGTTATTAGAGAGATATATTGATGTGTATATCCACTCTTCTTAGTTAAAGAACAGTGAGAGTTCACTTTGGAGCTTGTTGGATTCCTGTCCAGGGGAATGTGGCTTACTTCCCAGCCAAGGATGAGTTGCCTCCATCTGAATGTGTCTTATGTCAAGCCATGAGTAGTTGGTTGCCTACATCAGCTGTGTGCCACGATTGCACAAGTGTGTGCTTTTTGTTTGGCTGGTTGCTTCTTAACTGGTGAGATATCCTGTTAATTCAATCTGCAACAAAGGTAACTCTTAAGAGCTGGTGTTTATAATCGCTCTTTAGTTATTCCAGTAGTTTACATAGGAGGAAATACTATAAAATGTCAAGTTGGCTGTAAAGGTTCCCCTCCCAGCAGCTATTCTACCTTAGGGCTTGTTTACACAATACACTTCAGAAATTTATATACATTCCTGACAATGGGCCCCTTTATATGTTGGGTATGACGACTCTGCATCTGACTGAAATTCCCAGACTGCACCTGGAATGGTTTCATGAAGTGATGAAGCTCCCATGTGTGTTTCCTACAGGGAATCAACTTGACACAGCCTAATGGGCCATTTCTGACCATGCTCAGTGCCTTGGGTTATGGCAAAACTTAGAAATAACAAATGGAGAACACATTATAACACATAACACACAATAGCAACATAGCTTATTTCTATTAGAGTACTATTCTCTATTATCTCATAAACATTGTCGAATTTCATTAATGTCTAAGTAATTGCTTTTTGAATTTTGTCAAGCCTCCCAGGGACTAAACCTACTAGAGTGTGACACCTCCTGTGGTTTTAGAAAGCAAATCCAGGCCTTCTTGCATGATGAGCAAGCAGTTTACCCATTGAGGGCCATGCCATGCCTTAAAATATTTATTATTCACGTTAGTCTATTCTATGAGATATACTCTCCCAGGAGGTTTGTTAATCAATAATGAGAAATCTTTTCTTCTCACCTCATATCCAATCACCACAAAGTGCATTTATATTAGAGCTGGAATGGCGATTTTCTTCACAATACCTTCATAAGGGAAGAGTGCATTTTGTTCTGTGTTACTGTAGATAATTCTCCATGGTCTGCTCATGTGGAATCCAGAGAAAGAGTGGGCCTTGCTAAATAGCTAACTAATTCTGTTAACTGCACAAATGTATGTATATATGTACATATATGGCATATATTTTATATGACATATGTATTTTGTATTCATCACAGTTCTATACAGAATACAATGAATTATTAAAAGAGGAATCAGGCTAGAGAGATGGCTTAGCAGTTATGGTGCTTGCCTAAGAAGCCTAAGGATCTGGGTTCAATTCCCCAGTGCCCAACTAAAGCCAGGTGCACAAAGTGGTGAATGCATCTGGCAGAGTTCATTCTCTCTCTCTCTCTCTCTCTCTCTCTCTCTCTCTCTTTCTCTCTCTCTTCCTTGTTCTCTCACCTTCAAAAAATAAATAAAAGTTTTTTAAAAGAGTAAAGGAATTTATTGGATTAGCTTATGACATCCATGCATTTATATACATGTATATATAAACACATGTATGTACCCCCCACATGCACACTTTGACATACAACTCAAGAAATGTATGAAAGATGCCATTTATTTTGTTTTGTTTTTTTGAGATAAGGTCTCACTCTGGCCCAGGCTGACCTGGAATTTACTATGTAGTCTCAGGCTGGCCTTGAACTCTCACCAGTCTTCTTACCTCTGGCTTCCAAGTACTGGCATTAATGGCATGGACTACCACCACCAGCTCAATTTCAAAGGGAAGAAGCTGATGAAATTGGGCTTGATGATTCTACATAATATTTAGGTCGCTAACCTAATTCTGTCACCAGACCACTTAACATTTTTCTGCTTTTTAAATTTGATAAGGTCTCATTCTAGCCCAGGCTGAACTGGAACATACTCTGTAGTCTAGGCTCGCCTGAAACTCAAGGGCATCCTCCTGCCTCAACCTCCTTAGTGCTAGGATTATAGGTATGAAACCCCTGATCAGCTAGCATTTTCTTTCCTTGATTATACTTTTACTTGAATAAATAAAGAAATAAACCCTCTTTTGTTAGCAAGTAGCTGAAAGACTGATAATTATTCTGTTTGTATTTTGTGGCAAATATCATTACAACCTGGATTAAAAATATGATTCATGACTTAATCTCAATGCTGACAGGATGACCCATTTTACCAAATTCTGATATGATATAATGCTTTGAAAGACCCCATCATAATTGGATAAAACCATTACAACCAGGGGTTGAGAAAGGTAATGGTTCCTGAAATCTCAGATAGTCCCTCCACATTATTCCACTGAAACATTTATACAATCATACATGGTATGCCCATCAACGTGCTAGGCTGTGTTCCAATGGTCTTACTAATACTAATGAATTTAGACTCCACTAAAATGTCATGTGCAGGACTACTGTGGCATTTCTACCATGCAGAAAGAAACAGAGACAGGCTGTGGCCCACTCTCATGTTTTTTCTACCATCTTCCATGAGCCTCAGAGAGGCAGAAAGACCACAAGAGACAGAGGGTGGGTAAGAGAGCTGTGTAACGCTGTGTCTGCTCAGGACATGGTCGCCACACTCATGACCTCACTGACTAACATGATGTGCACAAACTCTTCACAACCTTGAGCCCATTTACATTGCACCAAGGGTGATGGAGGAGAGCATGGGGTCCCTCATCCCTCTGAGGGGTGATTGACAGTGGGGGAGGGAATAGTTGCAGCCATTGGTACACACACTCTGGAAAATAATAGGCCGCCCCTGTTCATGCAAACACTATTTAAGTTCAGTGTGTGTCACATACACACACCAGGAAAAATAAGTGCTATGAAAATTGAAGGTAGGCTAGTTAGAAAGACAAAGAGGTTCAGTGGAAAATGGACAGAGAGAAAGGCCAAGAAAAGATAATGAGAGGGGATTATGATCAAAATATATTATATAAGACTGGAGAGATGGCTTAGCGGTTAAGACGTTTACCTATGAACCTAAGGACCAAGGACATTCCCTGGAATCCATGTAAGCCAAATGCACAAGGTGGCATATGCATCTGCAGGCCCTGGCATCATGCCCATTTCTCTCTCTCTCTCTCTCTGTCTGCCTCTCTCTCTGCCTCTTTCTGTCTCACAATTCATTAAATCTCTGTAGAGATTGCTCAGAGGTTAAAATGTTTGCCTGCAAATCGTGAGAACCTGGGTTGGAATTTCCAGTGTGCACATAAAAGCCAGATGCACAAGGTGGTACATACATCTGGAGTTCATTCACAGTGACTCGAGGGCCTAGAACACCCATTCTCTCTGTCTCACTCCTCTCTCTCTCTCTCTCTCTCTCTCCAAACTGCTTCTCAAAACTATTTTATTTACTTATTTCTGGGAGAGAGAGAGAGAGAGAGAGGATCTCTAGCCACTGCAAACAAACTCCAGATATAAAACCCACCTTGTCCATAAGTGGGTATTGAGGAATCAAACCTGGGTCCTGAGGTTTGAAGGCAAGTGCCTTAGCTGCCAAGCCATCACTCCAGCCCTAAGAAGTGTGTCATGAAAATTTAACAATAAAATATCCTCATTTTCATGAACATAGAACATAGTAGATTACATTGCCTGAGTCAATGTAATTTCTCTTCTTGTAAATTTTTAATTTTATTTTTGATTCAGAATTTATATACAGGAATCTGCAAATCTGATTGACATCAAATCATTTGTACATCACAGCAGGCCTGAGTTTGGCATGCCAAAAAAGATATTAAGATTTGAAATTGATGGCTTGGAGAAGTCCCTTAGCAGTTAAGGTGCTTGCCTGTGAAGACTTAACTCATGTTAGACTCTCCTGGTCCCAGGTAAGCCAGATACAGTGTGATGCAAGTGTACAAGGTTGCACATGCACACAAGGTGGCACACGTACCTGCAATTCAATTGCAGAGGCTGGAGGCTCTGGAGTGACAATTCTCTATCTCTCTGTCTCAAAATTACGAAAAGAAAATTGTGTACCAATACCTTCAGCCAAAGTCCTTCCAAATGATCATGGGTGTCCCAATATTTTGACAGCCTGAAAAAGTAACAGTTTCCTGTAAAAGCAGAAGTATTGCCATCACAACATGAAGCACAGCTGAAAAATTTTAATGTTTTCTTTTCAACAATCAGAATTATGTGTTTTGGTATTTTCAGAACACAATGTGGAATCTTCATCAACCATATGTGGGGAAAAAATGAGAGGTAAATCTGAGTTGTGCTATGATGTAGATTTATCTTCAGAAGGGCAGGGTTTTGCTGTGGAGATATCTGCCTTCCAGGCCAGCTCAGCAGCAAATAGATTAACTGCTGTCTTGAATATTTGTTTGTTTGTTTGCTTATTTGTGAGAGAGAGAATGGGTGCACCAGGGCCTCAAACTAGTGCAAATGAACTCTGGACATGTGCCATCTTGTGCATCTGGCTTTATATGTGTACAGGGGAATCAAACCTGGGTTCTTAGGTTTTGCAGCTAACTGCCTTAAACACTATGCTATCTTTCCAGCTCCTCATGTCAGTTCTTACTCTTTTATGTATTTTGACTTTATTTATTTGGGAGAGTGAGAAGAATAAGCAGAGTAAGAGAGAGACTGGGCACATCAGGGCCTCCAGCCACTACAAGCAAACTCAGAGATATGTAATACCTTGTGCATCTGGCTTATGTGAGTCCTGGGGAAATCAAATCTGGGGCTTGAGGCTTCAAAGGCAAGTGCCTTAACAGCTAAGCCATCTCATTTCAGTCCCTGCCAGGAGCCAGTTAAAATTCCAATGGATAAATCTTAAATGACCAGAGATGCACAGCTCTAGCTGATGTTAATGATTTATATTAACTTTTTGAACGTGCTAAGAAAAATATGCTACCTGTCATGCCCATAACATGATAAACTCTAGAAGATCCAGTGGCTTTGCTTGGGAGTTTTTCAATACTTAGCAGAGAAAGCATACTATTTTCTTCTCCAAAATTAATCCATGACTTTGAAAATGACTTCGCATTCTTGAAACTCTTGCCTAACACTCTCAGGTAGTGTGATAATAGGCATATGCCACCACATGCAATTGGATTGGATAAGTCATGAATTAATTATCTGCTAAAATTCTTTAGTGTCATAAATTCTGGGTAACTTTCATAGACCTTACAATCAGCTACATATACGTGAATTTATTCACAATTTTTGTTAGCAGAATTATTTATACATTGACTTTAAGCAAATCCAGTGTGAAAAGGAAACACTCCATCTCCAAGAACTTCCTCCAACACTCAAAATAATCACGTGCTTAAATTTGAAGGACATCAGAAGCAAGAAAACTACACCTCACCATTGCATGGCACACACTTACCTAATAATGACCTTCCATAAAGTGATTGAAATTGTTAATATGTTCATGACAGTAGGGACAGTGTCTTACTGCAAAATCATTAACTCTAGAAATAAGAAAATTTCCCCAACTATTTTTGATACATAGAAATTTGAAAGATACCAGGAATCTGACCTCTTTGCTTCCCAATTCAAAAAGTCTATAAGTTGTGGAGATGGTTCTGTGGATAAATTTGTTTAACTCTCAAGCATGAGGAGCTTAGTTTAGCTTGTTAGAATTTAAAAATCCATAGTTCTGAAAGTCCAGTGTTAGGGAAGCAGAGAAATGTTGACCACAAAGACGTGCCTATTATTTCCCTGAAAGATTCAGTGAGATCCAGGTTCAGCAAGAAAAAACTCAGCATGAGAAATAGGTCAATGAAAAAAACAAGCAATATTGACAGCAGGCTCACCATTGCACAACCCATAATTAAATTGATATTCTTAAAACTATGCATGTGCATGATACATACACCTGAAGAAAAAATTGACAATATCAGGACCACACTGGAAAGAACCCTTGTGAGCAGAATTTCAATTGTTTGAAATTGGCTCAGGGATATTTTGCAGAAGAGGGGGTGGAAAGAATGTCAGAGCCACATGTTGGGTCAGGATATGCAGAGACATTTATCGCAATAACTGTGGGCTAACTCCACAAGGCATGAGCCATATACCTCAACAAGGAGGGGCCAATGGGGAGGGGGTAGGTCATGGATGAGCCTAATAATGGTACTAAACTGCCTGCATTTGCTGAATAGAAAACTAAAAAAAAAAAAAAAATAGAAGGGGAAAAGAAAAAAATTCAAAGACTACTCTCCTCTCTTGTATTAGGGTTTAACGTAAACCAAGATAGTTGCTCAATATTCAAGTGAAATCCAATGCATTAACACTGATATGTAAATTTTTGGAAGGTGTCGTTATCAGGTGAGAAAGTATGAGAACAAGATGAACCAAAGATGAAGGATGACATGAATGTACGGGTACTTGCAGTATGCAGTGGATAAGTATAATTAGGAAATGAGAAAAATAAAACATTGTTCTTAATATGAATGGATGGTACTATTTTCTATGAGTTTGCTTACAAGCGAATATGAGGTATGCTTCTATTTCTTATAAAAAATATTGGTTGAGAATGTTCATTTTTAATTTTTTTTCTGTCTGTTATAATAAAGTAATATGATTGGAACCCAGAAAGAAAAAATGTTTCACTTTGTTTTTTTTCTCACAAATTCGTATGTTAGGAAATGTGAAGGATAGTTAGATTATAGATAGATAGATAGATAGATAGATAGATAGATAGATAGATAGAGAAAGAGAGAGACAGAACACAGCAATAGAATGTTACATATGGAATCAGGGTTGGTAACATGCTATTTTCACTTTCCTGGCCTGTACATTTCATACATTACAGATCTTAACACTGTGTCCTAAGTATATACATTCAAAATACAGTTAGAATTGCAAACAAAAAACGTTTCAACAGAGACATAATTATCATACAATTTCTGAATAAATCCATAAAGATGTAGAAATAGTACTGGCAGACAGAAAACTAAAGTGTGAATTTACAGATGTCAATATTGCAGTCTTGGGCTGGAGAAATGGCTTACCAGTGAAGTCATTTGCGTGTGAAACCTAAGGACCACAGTTTGTTTCCCCAGGACCCCTCTAAGTCAGATGCACAAGGGGGCATTTGCATCTAGAGTTCCTTTGCAGTGGTTGGAGGCCCTGGCATGCCTATTCTCTCTTTCTCTCTATCTGCCTCTTCCTGTCTCCTGAAGAAACAAATAAATAATACATCAAAAAAATTCCAGTCTGATCCTCAGCATGAGGAGTGTGGCTGTCATTCCCCAATGCACCTGCACCTAGTATCCAATGTATGAAGGAAGATTTGGCTGTCTTCATTAAAAGGCAAGGCTTCAGGCCATCATGGGATACTGACACTCCTCTCTGCTAGATGTGTTTCACCCACAATCTGCTCCCCCAAAGTTAACCATGCTGACACAGATTCAAATGTACAGAATAATTGCATAAGAACTCTGTCAAGTAAATGAAGACAATGCACAGGGCAATCAGAGCGAGTTTTTCTCTCAGCATATGAACTGTGTATAATTCTTTTTTACTCATTCAGTAGTATGTTGTATATTAATGGATGCCTCATGCATTTCTTATAATTTCTCTATAGGCAAGATGGAGCGTGCCACCGATACAGACTCAAAGCACTGAATTTAATATATCTATTTGGCAATTCTAGGAGTATCAGATCTTCTTGGATGACTATGTAAAACCAACTGTAGAGTGCCTTCAGCCTCATGGCCTCGTTGTTTACTGTCTCTTGCTCTGAGCCAGTGTTGAACAGAAGCATCTTACCACATGAGAATTTTATTGTTTCTCACACTTCCAGGTGATCTATTTCAAATATGACCAAAATCAGAAGAGGTTATTGTTTTTAATGCCACTGACTTGTGGACATTCCATGACCCATATCGTACCTCCCAAAGAGTCTGGTTCCGTCATCTTGGTGGGGATTACAGAAGTAGGTATAATGGGTTTCAAAGATCTGCTGGTATTGTCTTTTCATATAAGCCAAGATGCTCACCTATAATCTTACACAGACCATTACACCACATGACATTCTTAAAACGTTCTGTGCAAAGAAATGAGGAACATAACACATTCAAAATATAAAATGGTGTTTAGCGCTCAATTTCACATGAATGGATTTCTGAGGTCAACAAAAAATTCTGCTACTTGTTATGAATTCTACTTGTAAAATGCTCTGAAAAAGTGGGTTATATTTTGCCTATGGAGTTTGGGAAAACCCTTTTCTCACATGGTTCTCATTGTGGGATTACCCAATTATTGCATGGCCAAAAGGCATAGACATTTACTTTCAGATGTAGGAAACATATTAGAGCCCGTTGACATCAACTATGACCTTACAAATTTTAGTTTACAATGAATATTGGCAATTATTCTTTAAGTAATATAGAATTTAAATAGTGACATTGGTGTGTTTCCACTCTACTATAGTGGATAAAAACACAAATGACATAAAAACTAACACTGTTTTCACTCACAGTTGTAAAAGCAAGGCAAAGTCCTCCTAATGCAAACTCATACAGAGACCCCAGGATTTATGATTTACATCACATTGTAAGGTTGTCCTATGGGATTTGATGTGATCAATACATGACAGTTTATGTCCTCCATGATTTCAAGCTGTTGCATGTTCTTGATTACAATTTGTGGGAAATCCATGGACTGATGAAATGACTGCAATTTTATTCAGTATTGACAATGTACCCATAGGTACTTTGATCATTCATATAAAATGTCAGTATTTAGAGTTAATATTGTCCAACAAAATTCTCTCTAACTGTTTCCTTCTCAATATTTCATTCTGAAATGAATGAATGAATCAATCAATCAATTTTTTTTGGAGAAGTGTTTTGAAATAGGGGCTGATCTTGAATTCACTATGTACTCTCAGTACAGCCTTTAACTCACAACAGTCCTCCTATTTCTTCCTCCTGAGTGATGGAATTAAAGGCATGCACTACCATGCCCAGCCTAATAAATAAATATTTTTAAATAAGTAAATAAATACTTTAAAAGAGAGCTGGTGAGATGGATCAGAGGTTAAGGAACTTCAAAGCCCAAGGACCAAAGTTTAATTACTCAGTGCCCACTCAAAGCCAGATTCAGAGTGTATTCAGAGGGTACATCTGGATCTCATTTGCAATGGTTGGAAGACCTAGCTTGACCATTCTCAATCACTCTCTCTCTCACTCTCTCTCGTTTCATCCCTCTCTCTATCTCTTTCACCCACTCTGCTAAAATATATAAACAAATATATTTTTAAGTATACACTATCTAGCCATAGTTTTTCAAGTTTGGGTCATTAGTTAATGCAGTTCCAGTATAGGATTTTTAAGGCAAACAAACAAAATGGCCACATATTTCCTTTTCTGGATATATCTACTATGTTTTTATCAAAGCTTAATCTGCATATAATTTTTTTAAATATTATTATATGAAGACTATGTTCTACCCAGACCCTTATTAAATGACTAATGTAGTTAATCTATTCCAGTAAGGTCATCCCAACTTTCATTCATATCACTGCTGTTCTTAGACACTCAGCAATTAAGACTTTTATTATTTTTTAATTTATTTACTAAAGAGGGAAAGATAATATGGCAACTCCAGCATCTCTAGTCACTCCAAAGAAACTCCAGATGTATGCACCAATTTCTACACCTCTCTGATGAGGGTACTGGGGAATAGAACTTGAGTACTCAGGTCTCAAAGGCAAGTGTGTTAACCACTAAGCCATCTCTTCTGCCCATTAGTTAGATTTTAAATGACCTTAATTTGAATGTGATGCAACCAAATAATTGCTCATGTGTCTGGAATTAACCACCTGGACTTAAAATTACCTCAATACATCCTACAATTATTAATCTTCATAACTTTTGTAAGTAGGATATTTGGTGTATGTTGAATTAGAGACAGTTTTTATTTACGATGAGGTGGTTGAAGTGGTAAATTTACTAAAATTGGAATGATACAGATTAGATCACCATGGCCCCTGTTTAAGAGTGGCAAACAAACTCTTGAAGCGGTCCATATTTTACTTAATTTTTTTATTCATTTGAGAGAGAAAGAGGAGAAAGAGAGAGAGAGAGAGAGAGAGAGAGAGAGAGAGAGAGAGAGAATTAGCATCCCAGGGACTCCAACTACTGCAAAGTCCAAATACATGTGCCAGCTTTTTCATTTGGCCTAAGTGTAACCTAGGAAATCAAACCACTGTTCTTTGGCTTTGCAGATGAATGTCTTTACCACTAAGCCATCTTTTCTACTCATGCGTCTCACATTTTAAATAAAAAAATAGACATATCAAATTAGTAGAAGATATGGTACTGTTGGCTAATCTTGAAAACATATTTCTTCTCAGTCCCAAAGGTGAATTGCTTCTCAGTGGATTTTGTCTCAACCAATTCAATGATATTACATTTTCACTATTTTTATGATCAATATAACCATCAAGATGTGTTTGTAGTTTTGTGTAAGTATTCAGTTTGATTATGTTTTGGGGATGTTTTGGTACTTTGGAGATGAGTTATGAGATGTGTATGCATTTTGTCATGATCTAACCTGGTATAGGAATGTGTTCACATGTGTCTTAAAACCTTACCATAACTTGAGGTGGGCATTGTGGCACACACCTTTAATCCCAGCACTCTGGAGGCAGAGGTACTGAGTTCTAGGCACCCTGAGACTACATATTGAATTTCAGGTGTGCCTGGATTAGAAAGGGTTCTTAAGTTCAAAAACAAACAAAACAAAAAGAAGAGAAAACCTTACCACAACTTTATAAAGCATAGGTAATTCTCTGTTTCATTGGTTACTTTCTGTGTATTTTTGCATCAGTGCCTCTCTGTAACTCATAATTATGTGAATCATGCTGAAACAAAATTATAGCCACTCTTCTTGTACAGACATCCACATAAAGATTGAAGGATCTCACCCCCAAGTAAGACTCAGAATACTCCACATACATATTTACACACACACACACACACACACACACACACACACACACACACACACACACCATGAATATAACAATGTCCCAAACTCATTCTCACACTGAAGATCAGGACGATGTGTGAGGTCATGATTGAGCACTGTATGATGGAGGCCTTCAATATTATCACCTAACATAGGAAAGGATGTTGGACTGGGGCTATCTCTACAAGAAAAAAATAGTGGCATCATTTTATGTTTTCTGGTGTGAACGTCACATCTCTTCTATAATGGAACTAAATTTTATTCTGTCAAACTTGATGTTAAGTTTTTCACTTTGTATTTTCTTTTGCTTGTTGTTGTTCACAAGAAGAGATTCAGAAAATAGGGAGATTTAAGAGGAGGGAGAGCAAGGGGGATAATGCCAGGGAATATTATGTGTATGTGTGGAAATTGACTATAAAACTTTTAGAAACTCTATATTATAACCCATGGACTATGTGAGCTCTTTAGTGATTTCCCCTTTCATTTATTTTGTTACATAAAGAGTAGAGAGTAGATTCCATAACATAGACTGGGACACAATAGAAACAGTGTCATTGACACACTCAGATCCAATCATCACAAATTTCCAAATGTGCTTTACAGCGTTCCTTACCTTTTGAAGTAAAAATATGAGAGACAAAATTACTTTCATGCCATTTTTCCAAAATCTAGAAAAATGACATAAACCTGAATGTATGAATTGATCTCCAATTAAGTTGTCCTTTCTGGGTTACATTCCCAATATAAAGGGGATAATGAACAGAAAGCATGATGTGCCATTGGGAAAATAAAGCTTGATCAACCTATGGTTTATAAAGTAGGATGGGTTTTGTGTTTAGAAAGGAATCTAATAGCCATATTTTCTGACTTCTATTCCATAAAATTCAGCAAAATGCCACATTATCAGTGAAGAGACACAGAAAGAGTATAACAAGATTATTAGTGACAAGCAAATTGCAACTCAAAATATCCTGGATGTCACCAAGACAGGTGAATCACTCTTGGGCTATCATGGGAAAATAAAGATTAAAGAATCTCTGTCATCCTCTGATGGCCATTTCTCATTCAGAATACTTATGATTAAAGATTTCTCATTTATGAAGTGAATGTAATACCACTTTATCCTCTTTTTTGTATTTTACAGACACATGTCCAAAATGGAGATATTGACTGTGTAAGTAGAAACATGGCTCTCACAACTATTCAAATGTTCAAGCTAAATAGCATTTGAAGTCAATTCAATCTTAAAAACAAAACCTATTAATACAGGGCTGGAGAGATGGCTTAGCAGTTAAGCACTTCCCTGTGAAGTCTAAGAACCCAGGTTTGAGGCTCGATTCCCCAGGACCCATGTTAACCAGATGCACAAGGGGGCGAAAAAGATCTGGAATTCGTTTGCAATGGCTGGAGGCCCTGACATGCCCATTCTCTCTATCTTACTCTTTCTCTCTCTGTCTGTAGCTCTCAAATAAATAAATAAAAATAATTTAAAAAAATTATTAATACAAAAACATGAAATAAATGGTGCATTAGTGAAATATTTATAATTAATGTAATGTGAAATTAGTCCTGTTTAAATAGTGATTTTCATTAAATGAAGAAAAAAATTAATTAATTTAATAAAAATGAAATCTGAAATGATTATTAGGCATTTTAATACTCCTTTGAATGTAGACATCACATTTACAGCATATTTACAATAATTCAATGAGGCTCATCATCGCCATGCATGGCCTAGAGGTGTGACTTGGACATCACTATATACACAGAATCTCACACTTCTATCATGACAAGAAAAGTCATGTGAAATAGTAGACCCTGGAAAATATACCAGCATAAACGTACTTGATAACCCAAAGACAGTGCCCTTTGGTGTTAGTTTTTATTCATGAGAATACATTCATTCATATTGCCCATGTTCAAACAACACCCATATGATTTTCTTTATACCCTGACACTGATGATGTTCTCAATATCCCCTCACATCCATGTAAATAACCATCACTTATAATTCCCCAGGTTATAAGAAGATTCACATTGCTTGCAGCAAGTAGGTCTCTATGGAAGCAGAATCAAAAACTACAGACTTGGGCTGGAGAGATGGCTTAGCGGTTAAGTGCTTGCCTGTGAAGCCTAAGGACCCCAGTTCGAGGCTCGGTTCCCCAGGTCCCACGTTAGCCAGATGCAGAAGGGGCACACGCGTCTGGAGTTCGTTTGCAGTGGCTGGAAGCCCTGGGGCGCCCATTCTCTCTCTCTCCCTCTATCTGTCTTTCTCTCTGTGTCTGTCGCTCTCAAATAAATAAATAATAAAAAAACTACAGACTTGTAATCATCTTTCATTCCAGATTGTACTCATGTTTGAGTATTTCTGATCCTTCACCCAGTCTGCCCTGTCCATGTATTTCCCATTGCTGATTTTAGTATTAGTAGCTCCCTCTGAGATGAAATGAATTAATTTCTTATAACTGTCAATGCACGCTGAATAAAAAGTTTATTACTGGAACTTAGATGATCTGGCCCCACCTCATAGTCCTTATCACACTTTGGATACATTTCTTTTGTCTTTTTCATTTTAGAAAAGCCACATTTGGTGGTGGAGAAATAAGAGGTAAAATCAAGTCAATTTGAAGTAGAAAAAATGTGCAAAATTTTGAATAAATAGTATTGCCTGTGTTTTGTCACATTTATTATTGAAAAATCAGGAAGTATATGGATTATATGACAAAGAGGTTAATAGTTAGCATGTTACTGAATCCCGAAAAGTGAGCTGAGATCTGGTAATTGTTGTCCATGCCTCTAGTCCCAGCACTTGGGTTGCAGAGGGCGGAGGAGTGCCATGACTGCAAGGCCAGGCTGAGAGTACATAGTGAATTCCATGTCAGCCTACAATACAGTGAGTCACTACCTCAAAAACCACCACCACCAACTACAGCAACCAACTAGAGACAACTCACCAAGGAGGATTGAACTTCTACCTCAGATTTCACATATATTCACTTCATTCTCTACAGCAAAATGTAAAATATTCCTGAGAGACAAACGAAAAGTTGCCAATGTCTTACCACTCATCATAAACTTGAGGATGTACATATCTACATTGGTTTCTTTACATATCATGATCACACAGGATTTTTTTTAAGCATTGACATCAGATTTACTAGCAATATTAAGACACAAAGAAAAATGGAAGCAGAAATTTACAAAAGTTTAATTTATGAAAACCATGCTATTTTGTACCAAAAAAAAAAATTTTTTTTTTTAAAGCCAACCAATAAGAATTAGGTCCAGGAAAATTTGTAGTGAAGTATTTATGAAAGAAATAAACATTCTTAAAAGTGTAGAAATCCATTAGATAGTGTGTAATTCATGAGATTAGAAGAATAAAAACTTAATCATCTGCATATGTGTAAAAACCATGTGGGTCCACATATCTTGGTTTTCCCACTGCTGGTGGTACAGATGTGAGAGGAATTCTGGAACTCATCAGAGAGTCCAGCTACCTAACTGTATATTTCACTTCCACAGGGACAGACCCTTTGTCTAAAACCAAGCAAAACACTAGATTGCTTCTTAAAATAATCCTAGTTTGCTCTATTACAATCACATACATGAAGAAACAATGCATGTATGCCAATAGTACACACAAACAAATACAAGTTCTTCTCTAACAAGCTTCCCTAGCTCTCAATTCCATTGATTCTGAAAAAGTGAACAATGAACACAAATACAGTCCTTAGACAGAGATATATATCATTGTAGAAATTAACAAATGGTCCTAAATATAAAGCATGCATTATTCTCATATAACATATTCAAAACAAAAAATGACTAGCTCTGAAAACGAGGAGACAAAAATAAATGATGTAATTAGAACTTCCTTGTGATAAACAACATGTAAACATGAGATATTTATTAATACAAAGAGCTATTTAACAAACTGTTAGTCTGTATAAGAAAAATAATTCAGTGTACACAACCAATAAACACAAACCTCTGTGCACTTCAAGCTTATCAAGGATAAGGAAGTATTAGAAAACTGTAGATTTTTAAATGTTACCAAGACTGAATTGGCTAAAGAAAATCTTTGTTAAAGCAAAGGTAAGAGTTTCCTTCAGTGCTGAAATATAGAAAATTCTATCAAAAAATTATTTTCAGGCTGAAGAGATGGCTTTGTAGTTAAGGTGCTCTCTGTGAACCCTAAGAACTACTATTTGAATCTCCAGGTCCCATGTACCCAGATGCACAGTGATGCAAGCATGCAATCTTGATCATGCACCACAACACACCACACATGTCTTGAGGTCGTTAGCAGGAGCTGAGGGCCCTGGTGTGTCCATTCCCTCCCTCTCTTTCTCTCTTTTTGCCTTTCTCTGTCTCTCTTTAAAAAAAAATCATTTAAACAGTGGTTATTTTTGTCATTTACTCTAAATGACATAAAAAAGATATAAACTGTGTAATATCTTTAAACTAGTTACCGTTTTTATGACACAAATATCAGGAAGAAGAAATGTGAAAAAAGAAATCTGTATGTCAATAACATTGATGGACATACATGAATACTGAGAACTCAATGAACACTTTTAGCTTACTTTCAGTAGCAAGTGGAGTATTTGATTCAGTGGGAAATATCCTTAGTATACTCTGAAGAGAAAGGGAATATATGCTTTTTCCTTTAGAAACTAGTATAGTAGTCTCTGAACAGTAAGTCCTGGAAGTACCCTCTGTAATTAATAGCCTTAACAAAAATCTTGATAAAGACTTCCGGTTAAGATGGAGGCATAGGTACCACGCCAAAGCAGCCTGGGGGGGGGGGAAAGACCAAAAAAAAACTCAGCAAAATACACACTTTTACTAAAAAGTGAGGTGTATAGGAAGTTGAGGCGGCAGCGGAGAAGTGGAAGAGATATAGAGCATCCAGAGCCTGCACAGGCGGGAACAGCGGCTCCGGGGCGGCTCGGCTACCCGCCGCAACCGCGGAGCGGCAGAAAACTGCCGGACTCTCGGCTCGAGCCGCAGGACAAGCCAGGTGCGGGATTTTCCCCCCACACCGCGCTCTCCGCAACTCGGGAAACGTGAGGGGAGAGCGGCAGCGAGCAACGGAGGGAGGAGCAGACCGCGAGGTAAAAGCACACGTGGAGAAGCGATACAACCAGAGCAGCCGCGGCTCCCTCCACTCCCCCGCCGCCTGAACCCAGCTCCAGCGAACACAGCAGCGGCCTGGGACCGGCCACGCCAATGTGGGCTGACGGCGGGACCCAAGCAGGAGCAGAGTTCGGCAGCAACATCAGCAGCTCCAGCACCGGTACCAGTGGCCCCAGCAGCAGCGGACCCAGGAGCGGCTTCGGGGTGAGCAGCAGCGGTGGACACGGCAACGGCAGCTTCAGCAGCGGTGGGGACTCCGGGGGTGGCAGCTACAACAGCTGCAGAGGCGGCAGCAGCGACTCAGTTTGCCCCGTAGGAAAAGCAAGTGCCCAGCTCCAGAAATCAGAACAGCAGCCCGACGACCCAGGCAGCAACTTCACTGAGACCACAATCACCCAAGGTAACTGGGATTGCACCAGGGAAGGGTCTCACTTGGTCACAAGCTGACTTGGATACCTCAACAGACCAGAAATCTAAACCTCTTTGTTGATAGAGGATCTGGTCATTATAATAACTACTCTTGCATACATACTCGGGGCTGTTTTTGATGGAATGGGTACAGTGTTTAGTTAAATTTTAGAATCTACCAGTATATTATTCCACTCAGCCTGCTTGAATACTCCTATAGCAGGGAAACTCAACCCCTAAGAACATCTTTGTAGATACTCTGAGAGTCTTAAGAGCCACACCTAATACCTTAAGGTCCTACCCTGAAAATATATTACATCAAATCAATTGATACAGCTAAGAATACACAGCTAGCTAGAAAATCCAAGCATTAACTTAATCCAAGATGCAAAAATATATACATTATAACACAAGAAACACTAAAAAGCAAGACGATATAAATCCACCTAAAAGTATTAATGCATCAGAAATGTCCTCCAGTGAGAAAGAGTTAGAGGAAATGCCTGAGAAAGAGTTCAAAAGAATAATTATAAATATGTTCAAAGAGGTCAAAGAGCACATGAAAACAATCAAAGAAGAAAGAGGAAATCAAAGAGGAAATCAAAGGAATCAAAGAAGAGGCAGGACACCAATTTAATGAAATAAAGAAGGCAATACAAGACACAAATAGAGAAATAGAAATAATAAAGAAAAACCAGTCAGAATTACTAGCAATGAAGAACACAGTTAATGAAATAAAAAACTCTGTAGAAAATCTCACCAGTAGGATGGATGAGGGAGAGGACAGAATATCTAAGCTAGAAGATCAGGTGGCAGACCTAATGCAGTCCAACAAAGAGAAAGACAAACTTATAGAAAAGTATGAGTGGGAATTTCAAGATATTCGGGACACTATGAAAAGATCCAATATAAGAATTCAGGGCATAGTACAAGGAGAAGAACTCCACTCCAGAGGCATAGTAGGCATCTTCAACAAAATCATAGAGGAAAATTTTCCCCAAATTGGGAAAGAGGTGCCAATACAGATACAGGAAGCCTTTAGAACCCCAGCCAGACAAAACCCAGAAAGAAACTCTCCTCGCCACATTATACTCAAACTTCCAAACACACAAACCAAAGAAAAAATATTGAAAGCAGTTAGAGAGAAAAATCAAGTTACCTACAAAAGCAAGCCCATCAGGATTACAGCAGATTATTCAACACAAACTTTTAAAGCCAGAAGGGCCTGGAGTGATATATTCCAAGTTCTGAAAGATAACAACTGTCAACCAAGGTTACTTTATCCTGCAAAGTTATCCATCCAAATAGATGGAGAAATAAAGACATTCCATGACAAAAGCAGGTTAAAGGAATATCTGAAGACAAAACCAGCTCTACAGAAAATACTTGATAGAATCCTCCATGCTGAACAAAAGGAAAAGCACACATATAAGGAACCTAGAAAAAACCAGCCATACTCAAATACCAGTTAACAGAAGAGAGCACAGGTAGAACAAGTAACACACACACACACACACACACAAATGGCAAACATAAATACACACCTTTCAATAATATCTCTTAATATCAACGGTCTCAATGCCCCAACGAAAAGACATAGATTTGCAGACTGGGTTAAAAAGCAGGATCCTACAATTTGTTGTCTTCAAGAAACTCACCTTTCTACAAAGGATAGATATTATCTTAGGGTGAAAGGTTGGAAGACGGTGTTTCAAGCAAATGGGCCTAGAAAACAAGCAGGGGTTGCTATCCTAATATCAGACAGGGTGGACTTTAGTCCGAAGTTAGTCAAAAAAGATAAGGAAGGTCACTTTATATTGATTAAGGGCACACTCCAACAGGAGGACATTACAATCCTAAACATATATGCACCTAACATGGGGGCCCCCAAATTCGTCAAACAAACACTATTAGAACTAAGGTCACAGATAACACCAAACACGGTGGTGGTGGGTGACTTTAACACCCCACTCTCATCAATTGACAGGTCATCCAGGGAAAGAATAAACAGAGAGGCATCTGGACTAAATGAGGTCATAGAAGGAATGGACCTAACAGATATATACAGGACATTTCATCCAAAGGCTGCAGAATATACATTCTTTTCAGCAGCACATGGAACATTCTCTAAAATAGACCATATATTAGGACTCAAAGCAAATCTTAACAAATTCAGGAAAATTGAAATAATTCCTTGCATTCTATCTGACCACAATGGAATTAAACTACAAATCAGTAGCAAGAAAGGCTATAGAGCATACACAAAATCATGGAAACTAAACAATACACTACTAAATGATGAGTGGGTCAATGAAGAAATCAAAAAGGAAATCAAAAAATTTATAGAGTCAAATGATAATGAGAACACAACATACCAAAATCTCTGGGACACAATGAAGGCAGTTCTAAGAGGTAAATTTATAGCCTTAAGTGCCTATATTAAGAAATTAGAAAGGTCGCAAGTAAATGACCTAATGCTTCGCCTTAAAGCCTTGGAAAAAGAAGAACAAGGCAAACCAAAAAGTAGTAGACGGGAAGAAATAATAAAGATTAGGGCAGAAATTAATGAAATAGAAACAAAAAGAACAATCCAAAGAATTAATGAAACAAAGAGTTGGTTCTTTGAAAGGATAAACAAGATTGATAAACCCTTAGCAAATCTGACCAAAAGAAAGAGAGAAGAGACACAAATTAATAAAATCAGAGATGAACAAGGTAACATCACAACAGATTCCAGAGAAATTCAAAAAATTATAGGGACATACTATAAAAGCATATACTCCACAAAGTACGAAAATCTGAAAGAAATGGATGATTTCCTTGATCTATATGACCTACCTAAATTAAATCAAAATGAGATTAATCACTTAAATAGACCTATAACAAACATGGAGATCCGAGCAGTTATCAATAATCTCCCAAATAAAAAAAGCCCAGGCCCGGATGGATTCACTGCTGAATTTTACCAGACTTTTAAGGAAGAGCTAACACCATTGCTTCTTAAGCTTTTCCAGGAAATAGAAAAAGAAGGAATCCTACCAAACTCCTTCTATGAGGCCAGCATCACCCTGATACCAAAACCAGGCAAAGGTAGAACAAAAAAAGAAAAGTACAGACCAATCTCCCTCATGAACATAGATGCAAAAATTCTCAACAAAATATTGGCAAACAGAATACAAGAGTATATCAAAAAGATCATTCACCCTGACCAAGTAGGCTTTATCCCAGAGATGCAGGGATGGTTCAACATACGCAAATCTATAAATGTAATACATTACATAAATGGGTTGAAGGACAAAAATCACATGATCATCTCATTAGATGCAGAGAAAGCATTTACCAAAATCCAACATCCCTTCATGATAAAAGTCCTACAGAGACTGGGAATAGAAGGAACATATCTCAATATAATAAAGGCTATTTATGACAAGCCTACAGCCAACATATTACTAAATGGGGAAAAACTGGAAGCTTTTCCACTAAAATCAGGAACAAGACAAGGGTGTCCACTGTCTCCACTTCTATTTAATATAGTTTTGGAAGTCTTAGCCATAGCAATAAGGCAAGAGACACACATAAAAGGGATACAAATTGGAAAGGAAGAAATCAAGTTATCATTATTTGCAGATGACATGATTCTATACATAAAGGACCCTAAAGACTCTACTAGCAAGCTGTTAGAGCTGATCAAAACCTACAGCAATGTAGCAGGATACAAAATAAATACACAGAAATCAGTAGCCTTCGTATATGCTAACAACAAACACACAGAGGATGAAATCAGAGAATCACTCCCATTCACAATTGCAATCAAAAAAAATAAAATACCTTGGAATAAACCTAACTAAGGAAGTAAAGAATCTATACAATGAGAACTTTAAGACACTCAAGCGAGAAATTGCAGAAGACACTAGAAAGTGGAGAAACATCCCTTGTTCCTGGCTTGGAAGAATCAATATCGTGAAAATGGCAATCTTACCTAAAGCAATCTACACATTTAATGCAATCCCTATCAAAATTCCAAAGGCTTTCTTCATGGAAATAGAAAAAACAATCCAAAAATTCATTTGGAATCACAAAAAACCTCGAATATCTAAAATAATACTGAGCAACAAAAATGAGGCTGGTGGTATCACCATACCTGATTTTAACCTATACTACAGAGCCATAGTAACAAAAACAGCATGGTACTGGCACAAAAACAGACATGTAGATCAGTGGAACAGAATAGAGGACCCAGATGTAAGCCCAAGTAGCTATAGCCACCTGATATTCAATAAAAATGCCAAAAATACTCATTGGAGAAGAGACAGCCTCTTCAGCAAATGGTGTTTTGAAAACTGGATAAATATCTGCAGAAGGATGAAAATAGATTCTTCTCTCTCGCCATGCACAAGAATTAAGTCCAAATGGATTAAAGACCTTAACATCAGACCGGAAACTTTGAAACTGCTAGAGGAAAAAGTAGGGGAAACCCTTCAGCATATTGGTCTTGGCAAAGACTTTCTGAATACAACCCCAATTGCTCAGGCAATAAAACCACAGATTAACCACTGGGACCTAATGAAATTACAAAGATTTTGCACCGCAAAGGACACAGTGAAAAAAGCAAAGAGGCAACCTACAGAATGGGAAAAAATCTTCGCCAGCTATATATCTGATAGAGGATTAATCTCTAAGATATACAAAGAACTCAAAAAGTTAACTAATAAGGAATCAAACAGGCCAACCAAAAAATGGGCTAAGGAGCTAAATAGAGAGTTCTCAAAGGAAGAAATACGATGGCATATAAGCACCTAAAAAAATGTTCTATGTCACTAGTCATCAGGGAAATGCAGATTAAAACTACATTGAGATTCCATCTCACTCCTGTCAGATTGGCCACCATCATGAAAACAAATGATCATAAATGTTGGCGGGGATGTGGAAAAAAAGGAACCCTTCTGCACTGCTGGTGGGAATGCAGTCTGGTCCAGCCATTTTGGAAAACAGTGTGGAGGTTCCTAAAGCAGCTAGAGATTGATCTACCATATGACCCAGCTATAGCACTCCTGGGCATATATCCAAAGGACTCATCTCATTTCCTTAGAAGTACATGCTCAACCATGTTTATTGCTGCTCAATTTATAATAGCTGGGAAATGGAACCAGCCTAGATGTCCCTCAACAGATGAGTGGATAATGAAGATGTGGTACATTTATACAATGGAGTTCTACTCAGCGGTAAAGAAAAATGAAGTTATGAAATTTGCAGAAAAATGGATGGATCTGGAAAGTATTATACTAAGTCAGGTAACCCAGGCCCAGAAAGCAAAGCGCCACATGTTCTCCCTCATATGGGGATCCTAGCTACAGATGACTGGGCTTCTGTGTGAGAATGAAAATACTTAGTAGCAGAGGCCAGTAAGTTGAAAAGGAGACATAAAGGGTGGAGAAAGGAAGGGAGGAAGTTACTTAATAGGTTGATATTGTATATATGTAATTACAATGATTGTAATGGGGAGGTAATATGATTGAGAATGGAATTTCAAACGGGAAAGTGTGGGGGTGGGGAGGGAGGGAATTACCATGGGATATATTTTATAATCATGGAAAATGTTAATAAAAATTTAAAAAAAAATAAATAAATAAAAAATCTTGATAAAGACGTGTACAGATTACCCTCATTGAGAGACAGACTTTGTAACTCAAAAATGCTCCCATTTAGAATTAGATTTTTATCTTCTGGTTAAGATGGTGGCATAGCAGCCACACAAAAGCAGCCTAGGGAAGAAAAGGCCAAAGAAAACCCAGGAAAATACACACATTTACTAAAAAGTGAGGTGTATGAGAAATTAAAATGGCAGCAGAGAAGTAGGAGTGTCCCAGAGCATCCAGAACCCACACAAGCAGGCCGAAGCAGCTCCGGCAGTGGCGCCTCGGCTTCAGCAGTAGAAAAGAAAGATTTCAAAAAAAAATTATGGTAAATATGTTCAAAGAAATCAAAGAACAAATCAAAGGAATGAAAGAGGAAATCAAAAGAATCAAAGAAGATGCAGGACACCAATTTAATGAAATAAAGAAGGCAATATAAGACGTAAATAAGGAAATAGAAATAATAAAGAAAAACCAGTCAGAATTACTAGCAATGAAGAACACAGATAATGAAATAAAAATCTCTGGAGAATATGTCACCAGTAGAATGGATGAAGGACAGGATAGAATATCTAAGCTAGAAGACCAGGTGGCAGATCTGATGCAGTCCAACAAAAAGAAAGACAAACTAATAGAATAGTATGAGTGGGAATTTCAAGATATTTGGGACACTATGAAAAGATCAAACATAAGAATTCAGGGCATAGTAGAAGGAGAAGAATCTCACTCCAAAGGCATAGTAGGCATCCTCAACAAAATCATAGAAGAAAACTTCCCCCAAATTGGAAAACAGGTGTCAGTGCAGATATAGGAAGCTATTAGAACACCAGAGAAAACTTGGAAAGAAGCTTTACTTGACATATTATAATCAAACTACCAAACACACAATCCAAAGAAAAATATTGAAAGCAGATAGAGAGAAAAATCAAGTTACCTACAAAGGCAAGCCCATCATGACTACAGCAGATTATTCAACACAAACTTTAAAAGACAGAAGGGCTTGGAGTGATGTATTCCAAGTTCTGAAAGATAACAACTGTCAACCACGGTTACTTTATCCTGCAAAGTTATCCATTCAAATAGATGGAGAAATAAGGACATTCCATGACAAAAGCAGGTTAAAGGAGTATTTGAAGACAAAACCAGCTCTACAGAAAATACTTGAAAGAATCCACCATGCCGAAGAGAAGGAAAAGCACATATATAAGCAACCTAGGAAAAACAAGCAATACTCAAATACTAATTAACACAAGAAAACAAAGGTAGAACCGGAACCACAAAAAAATGGCAAACATAAATACATACCTTTCAACAATATCACTTAATATCAATTGCCTCAAGGCCCCAACCAAAAGACATAGGTTTGCAGACTGGGTAAAAAGGAGGATCCTACAATTTGTTGTCTCCAAGAAACTCACCTTTCTAGAAAGGATAGACATTATCTTAGGGTGAAAAGTTGGAAAACAGTGTTTCAAGCAAATGGGCCTAGGAAACAAGCAGGGGTTGCTATCATAATATCAGACAGGGTAGACTTTAGTCCAACGTTAGTCAAGAAAGATAAGGACGATCACTTTATACTGATTAAGGGCACACTCCAACCGGAGGATATTACAATCCTAAACATATATGCACCTAACACGCCGGCACCGAAATTCATCAAACAAACATTATTAGAACTAAGGTCACAGATAACACCAAACACAGTGGTAGTGGGTGACTTCAACAACCCATTCTCATTAATTGACAGGTCATCCAAGGAGAAAATAAACAGAGAGGCATCTGGACTAAACGAGGTCATAGTAGGAAAGGACCTAACATATATACAGGACATTTCATGAAATGCTGCAGAATATACATTCTTTACAGCAGCACATGGAACATTCTCTAAAATAGACCATATTGCCAGGTGTGGCGGTGCACGACTTTAATTACAGCACTCGGGAGGCAGAGGTAGGATCTCAGAGAGTTTGAGGCCACATTGAGACTACAGAGTGAATTCCAAGTCAGTCTGAGCTAGAGTGAGACCCTACCTCAAAAAACCAAAAAAGAAAAAGAAAAAAGAAAAATAGAGCATATATTAGGACACAAAGCAAATATTAACAAATATAGGAAAATTGAAATAATTCTTTTATTTATTTATTTATTTATTTATTTATTTGGGAGCGACAGACACAGAGAGAAAGACAGATAGAGGGAGAGAAAGAGAATGGGCGCACCAGGGCTTCCAGCCTCTGCAAACGAACTCCAGACGTGTGCACCCCCTTGTGCATCTGGCTAACGTGGGACCTGGGGAACCAAGCCTCGAACCGGGGTCCTTAGGCTTCAAAGGCAAGCGCTTAACCACTAAGCCATCTCTCCAGCCCGAAATAATTCTTTACACTCTATCTGACCACAGTGGATTGAAACTACAAATCAATAGCAAGAAAGGCTATAGAGCTTACACAAAATCATGGGAACTAAACAATACACTACTAAATGATGAATGGTTCAATGAAGAAATCAAAAAAAATTTACAGGGTCAAAAGATAATGAGAACACAACATACAAAAATCTCTGGGACACAATGAAGGCAGTCCTAAGAGGTAATATTATAGCTTTAAGTGCCTATATTTAGAAATTAGAAAGGTCACAAGTAAATGACCTAATGCTTCACCTTAAAGCCTTGGAAAAAGAAGAACAAGGCAAACCAAAAATCAGTAGACGGGAAGAAATAATAAAGATTAGGGCAGAAATTAATGAAATAGAAACAACAACAACAATAACAATCCAAAGAATTAATGAAACAAAGTGGTGGTGATTTGAAAGGATAAACAAGATTGATAAACCCTTAGGAAAGCTGACCAAAAGAGAGACACAAATTAATAAAATTAGAGATGAAAAAGGTAACATCACAACAGACGCCAGACAAATTAAAAACAAAACAAAACAGAGGTACATAGTATAAAAGCCTATACTCCACAAAGTATGAAAACCAGAAAGTAATGGATGAGTTCCTTGATTTATATGACCTGCCAATTTAAATCAAGATGAGATTAATCACCTAAATAGACCTATAAGATGTATGGGGATCCGAACAGTTATCAAAAGTCTCCCAACTAAAAAAAGCCCAGGCCCAGAAGAAATCTCTGCTGAATTTTACCAGACCTTCAAGGAAGAGCTAACACCATTGCTTCTTAAGCTTTTCCAGGAAATAGAAAAAGAAGGAATTCTACCAAACTCCTTCTATGAAGCTAGTATCACCCTGATACCAAAACCAGACAAAGACAGAAAAAAAAAGAAAATTACAGACAAATATCCCTCATAAACATAGATAGAAAAATTCTCAACAAAATATTGGGAAACAGAATACAAGAATACATCAGAAAGATCATTCACTCTGACCTAGTAGGCTTTATCCCAGAGATGCAGGGATGGTTCAATATACACAAATCTATAAATGTAATACATTACATAAACGGGTTGAAGGACAAAAATCACATGATCATCTCATTAGATGCAGAGAAAGAGTTTGACAAAATCCAACATCCCTTCATGATAAAAGTCCTACAGAGACTGGGAATAGAAGGAACACATCTCAATATAATGAAGGCTATTTATGACATGCCTACAGCCAACATATTACTTAATGAGGAAAAACTGGAAGCTTTTAAACTAAAATCAGGAAGAAGACAAGGGTGTCCACTGTCCTGACTTTTATTTAATATCGTTATGGAAGTCTTAGCCATAGCAATAAGACAAGAGACACACATATAAGGGATACAAATTGGAAAGGAAGAGATCAAGTTATCATTATTTGCAGATGACATCATTCTATACATAAAGGACCCTAAAAACTCTACTAGCAAACTGTTAGAGCTGATAAAAACGTACAGCCATGTAGCAGGATACAAAATAAATACACAGAAATCAGTAGCCTTCTTACATGCTAACAACAAACACAGAGAGCAGGAAATCAGAGAATCACTCCCATTCACAATTACACCCCCCCAAAAATAAAGCACCTTGGAATGAACCTAGCCAAGGAAATAAAGTATCCCTACAATGAGAACTTTAAAACAGTGAAGCAATAAATTGCAGAAGACACTAGGAAGTGGAAAAAATCCTTTGTTCCTGGATTGGAAGCATCAATATTGTGAAAATGACAATCTTACCAAAAGCAATCTACACATTTAATGCAATCCCCATCAAAATCCCAATGGCATTCTTCATGGAAATAGAAAAAACAATCCAAAATTTCATTTGGAATCACAAAAAACCTTGAATATCTAAAATCATACTGAGCAACAAAAATAAGGCTGGTGGTATCACCATACCTGATTTTAACCTATACTACAGAGCCATAGTAACAAAAAAAGCGTGGTACTGGCACAAAAGCAGACATTTAGATCAATGGAACAGAATAGAGGACCCGTATGTAAGCCCAGGTAGCTATAGCCACCTGATATTTGATAAAAATGCCAAAAATACAAATTGGAGAAAGGCAGCCTCTTTAGCAAATGGTGTTGGGAAAACTGGATATGTTTCTGTAGAAAGATGAAAATACATCCTTCTATCTCTCCATGAACAAGAATTACGTCCAAATGGATTAAAGACCTTAACATCAGACTGGAAACTCTAAGACTGCTAGAGGAAAAAGTAGGGGAAACCCTTCAGCATATTGGTCTTGGCAAAGACTTCCTGAATACAACCCCAATTGCTCAGGCACTAAAACCACAGATTAACCACTGGGACCTCATGAAATTACAAAGATTTTGCACTGCAAAGGACACAGTGAAAAAAGCAAAGAGGCAACCTACAGAATGGGAAAAAATCTTCGCCAGCTGTATATCTGATAGAGGATTAATATCTAGGATATACAAAGAACTCAAAAAGCTAAATAATAAGAAATCAAACAAGCCAATCAAAAATGGACTATGGAGCTAAATAGAGCATTCTCAAAGGAAGAAATACGAATGGCATATAAGCATCTAAAAAAATGTTCTACGTCACTAGTCATCAGGGAAATGCAGATTAAAACTACATTGAGATTCCATCTCACTCCTGTCAGATTGGCCACCATCATGAAAACAAATGATCAGAAATGTTGGCGGGGATGTGGAAAAAAAGGAACCCTTCTGCACTGCTGGTGGGAATGCAATCTGGTCCAGCCATTGTGGAAAACAGTGTGGAGGTTCCTAAAGCAGCTAGAGATTGACCTACCTTATGACCCAGCTATAGCACTCCTAGGCATACATCCAAAGGACTCATCTCATTTCCTTACAAGTACGTGCTCAACCATGTTTATTGCTGCTCAATTCGTAATAGCTGGGAAATGGAACCAGCCTAGATGTCCCTCAACAGATGAGTGGATAATGAAGATGTGGCACATTTATACAATGGAGTTCTACTCAGTGGTAAAGAAAAATGAAGTTATGAAATTTGCAGAAAAATGGAAGGACATGGAAAGTATTATACTAAGTGAGGTAACCCAGGCCCAGAAAGCCAAGAGCGCCACCTGTTCTCCCTCATATGTGGATCCTAGCTACAGATGATTGGGCTTCTGTGTGAGAAGGAAAAAACTCAGTGGCAGAGGCCAGTATGTGTAAAAAGGAGACATAAAGGGAAGAGAAAAGAAGGGAGGAGGATACTTGATACGTTGGTATTGAATATATGTAAGTAGAATGTTTGAGATGGTGTGGGGATATAATGGAGAATGGAATTTTAAAGGGGAAAGCCGGGGGAGGGGGGAAGGGTATTACCATATAATATTTTTTATAATCATGGAAAATGTTAATAAAAATTGAGAAAAAATTAAAAAACAGTTAAATTTTTTTCTTTCTTGTTTTTATTTTGAGATAATCTCTGCACACTTTTTATGTGAGAGAGTGAGAGAAAGCATGAGACATAATTGGCATACCAAGGATTCAGGCATTTTATTCCAGATAAATATGCCACCTTGGTGGCAGGTTAGATCTTGTGCTCATGCATCACCTCGTGTGGCCGGTTAGTTGGAATCTGACGAGTCAAATGTACCCTTATGCTTTGCAGTGAAGTATTTAATGTGCTAAGCTATCTCTTCAGCCTGATAATTAATTATTTAGATTCTACCAGCATGTGTATAAATGGCCCTAATTGAGCAAATATCCAGTGTATATTAAGAGCAAGTACATAATTTTCATTGAAAAATAGCCTTAATAGACTTTGAGCAGAAATCAAAAGAATGTCCATCATTTAGGTGTAAACTTAGTTATCCATGACTAACAAGAACAAGTACACAGCAGGAGAAATCCATTTCATCGAGTGGTGAGAAAGTTTTGATATTGTCATCATTCAGAAATGGTGTTATTTGACTGTAAAGGCAATTGTAGCAATTGCCAAAGTAGTTAATCTCTGTATTCAATGACCAGCAGTTGTATGAATCACTTGCACTCAGGAATATCCATAGTAGACTAAAAATAAAAATAAAAAGTGTATGAATGACCCTCATAGAGTCACAGACTTATTAAACAATGACCATCAAAAATAAGAATTTAGGATTGCTTCTAGGTAAGATGGCAGCTGAGGAACCACACCAAATCAGCCTAAGGATGGATTTAAGTAAAACCCCACCAAAATACACCCTTCCTCTGAACAGAGAAGGAGTATAAGTTATTCTCAGACACAGCGGAGAAGCCAGAGACACCATGACCCACAATAAAGGAGGAAAATGGCCAGAGACACCCTGAGGCAACCCTGGTACATTCCTGGTGTGTCAAGCAGCAGTAGCAACTGCAGAGACCAAGCAACAGATTTTTCAACTCCATCAGCTCTCTTGCAAAGTTAAGGAATGTGAAGGAAAGAGAGCTGAGATCAACTAAAGTGCTACTGAAAATTCAAGAAACTCCAGAACTCTGAACTCTCCCATCCCACATCATCAGATAAGTAGAACACAAACATGAAATGAATTCAGGATGCAAAAGTTGCCACAATATGGTAGAAGAAACTCAAAGAATCAAGACAATACAATTCCATGAAAAACAATCAATCCATCAGAAATGATCACCAATGAGACTGTTTTAGATGAAATGCCTGAAAAAGATTTCAAGAAGATGATGGCATGTATGCTCAAAGAAATCAGAGAAGAAATGAAGGTAAGCAAAGTAGAAAACAAAAGAATTAAAGAAAACAAACTTCTGAAAGAGAACACAGGAAATCAGCTTAATTAAACAAAGAGGTTATTATGAGACATGAATAAGGTAGTAGAAATACTGAAGAAAAACCAGGCTGAAATCCTGACCCTGAAGAATACAGTCAATCAGATAAACATCTCAGTGGAAAGTCTCTCTGTTAGAATGGATGAAGGAGAGAACAGAATATCTAAAATAGAAGACCATGTGGCAGATCTAATACAGTCCAACAAAGAGAAATACAAACTAATAGCAAAGAATAAATGGAAATTTCAAGATATCTGGGACACTATGAAAAGATCGAACATAAGAATTCATTGTAGAACAGAAGGAGAAGAATTCCAATTCAGAGGCTTAGTAGGTGTTTTCAACAAAATCATAGACTGAAATTTTCCTCAAATTGGGAAAGAAATGCCAACACAGATATGAGAAGATTTTAGAACACCAAACAGGCAAAATCTGGAAAAAACCTCTCCATTCCATGTTATAATTAAACTACTAAACACAGAAACCAATAAAAATATATTGACAACACTTAGAGAGAAGAAGCAAGTCGCCTACAAAGACAAGCCCATCAGAATAACTGCAGATTAATCAACACAACTTTAAAAGCCAGAAGGGCTTGAAATGATATCTTCCAAGTTCTGAAAGATAATGACTGTCAACCAAATTAACTTTCTCCTGCAAAGATATTTTTCCCAATTGATGGGGATTTAAGGCCATTCCACAACAAAAACAGGCTAAAGGATCTTATGACAACTAAACCAGCTCTATGGAAAATACTTGAAGGAATTCTTAATGCCAAAGAGAAAGCAAAACACACACAGGATGAAATAGGAAAAAAATAAACCACACTGAAATAACAGTTAAAACAAATGAGTAGAGGGAAAACAGGAAACACTACAAACAAAAAGAAGAATGGTAGAAATAAATGCATAATTTCCAATAATAACTATTAATATCAATGGCCTCAATGCACCATCCAAAAGACACAGGCTTGCAGACTGGATTGAAAGCAGGATCTGGCCTTTTGTTGCCTCCAGGAAATTCATCTCTCAATAAAAGATATATGCTGCCTTATGATGAAAGGGTAGATAATGATATTTCAAGCACACGGGCCTAGGAAACAAGCAGGAGGTGGTATCCTAATATTTGACAGCATAGACTTCAAACTAACATTACTGAGTAAAAGATAAAGAAGGTCATTTTATACTTATTAAAGGAACACTCCAGCAGAAGGGCATTACAATTCAAAACATGGAGAAATCAAGTTGTTGCTGACCAGAAAACCTTCTCCATTGTAGCAAAGCCAAGTGAAAGCTGGAAAAAGCTGCACTGTATGCAGTCCAATGGGAGATAGAAGTCATGAGAAGTGAAAACTGTGGATATTGGAAACCTCACGTTTGGCCATACAGACCAAATGACTGAATTAGTGCAATAGTGGCATGTCTGCTCTGAGAAACCAACTGCTCTCTAATTGGACTGAAGGCCCACTCTATGGGAGAGAGTACATGCCTCTGTTACTGAAAACCTAATCAAAAGCCTATGACAGGGGAGAGCATGGGCCTTAGGGGTATAAAGCTTGCTCTTATCTGGGTAAATGCATATATTACTCTCACCAAATTGCCCTGAAAGCACTGCATTTATTGTTCATACTGATATATCAATGCTACTCTTACTTCTGGTTAGAGAAGTTTCTCTTTTCAGATGGTGTTGACCACTGGGATGACCCCAAAGGCAACATAGTGCTGAGATGAAGTGGCAGAACAATGGAATGTAGAGCACTAAAACATCACCATCTGAAAAGAGAAGCCTGTCTGGTTTGCTGTAATCTGAACTTCGTGTCAGAATTACATCATTAAGAAAAGCTTTGATATAGATAGAAAGATGGTTCAGCAGTTAAGGTGCTTTTCTGTGAATCCTAATATAAAGGTTCAAATCCACAGTACCCATGTAAGCCACATGGACAGGATTGTACATTCATCTGGATTTTGATTGCAGTGACTAGAAGCCATGGAACAGCCATTCTGTCTCTCTCTTTCTCTGTATTTCTTTATCTATATCTAGTCTATATCTATCTATCTACATATTTAAAACTGTGTGTGTGTGTCATTCTCCCTACTTTTTCCTCCTCTAATAAATGAATAAAATATATTATCAAAAAAATAAAATCTTAATTACTGGAGAGATGACTCTCAGGGAATAAGACACTTTGTTACAAAGCCTAAAGGCTCACTTTGGACTCCCTTGTGCCCCACTAAAGCCAGAAAGATGCAGAGTGCTAAGCATATTTGGAGTTTGTATATTGCAGCAGGAGGGTTTTGTTCTGCCCACTCTGTTTTTGTCTCTCTGTCTGCACATAAATATATAAATAATAAGGCTTTTAATATGTTTTGCCAGTCACCCCGAAATTGACATAGTACAGCATTAAAACAAATTATGTAGGAATCATCATCATTGAGAAATATACTTAGTACATAGACTCTATTGAGCAAGTGTACAAATTTTCCACCTTAAAAAGTTTACTTTGGTCTAGAGAGATGACTTAGTGGCTAAGCACTTGTTTGTGAAGCCCAAGGACCCAGTGTGAGGCTCAACTTTCCAGGACCCATGTAAGCCAGATGCACATGTGACACATGCATCTGGAGTGTTTGCATTGGCTGGAGGCCCTGGCATGCCCATTAATAACACACACACACACACACACACACACACACACACACACACACACACGGTCTTAATTATTTCCTTTAAGTTTCTAGATGGAAATTGTCACTCATCATGAATCTACTTCATTAACTAATAACAAAACCTACATGATGAGATTCAAAGTTGAATATTTAATCCTCTCTGCACCTGCCCTTGTGGCACAGTATTAATTCCTAGAAGTAGATACAGTTCATCATTTTATATATGCTGTCTGCATCTATTCACTGCTATTTTCTTCTAAGTTCTAAGTTGGCACATCAGCTGAAATCCCTGCAACCCAGTGTGCAAAATCAATTCTGATGCCTCTCCTTTCCTAAGACAGGATAAGTTCAATACTCCCTGTCTTACAATAGTAAACTCTTTTGTTCATTAGCATTTATAAAAATTCACAAGTGTGCTTTCTTTAAATCCCTTAACAAGTTTATTTTTACTTAATCTTTCTTCCTCTATCTTTGGCTGGAAACATGCCTTAACGAGAAATGATCTGCCCTTCCAGATGTGTGGTCCTCAAGTCTGAGTTGACCCTGTGAGGTCACTAAACTACAATCTCTCCTTATCTGAGACAATATTGTGTGCCAGCAATTCAAAGGTTTTTCTCTCATTTTCTACACTTGTCCCAGTACTGTCCTACACATGGACAGTTATCCTTGGTATAGTCAGGATTGTGAGAATGACTTGGAGAATGTTTGCATAAAGCTATTCCAGACAAAATTGACTGGAGTTGTTAATTTGCAAGTTAGCACAAGCAAGAACACACAAGACCAAATTACACATGGGGCAAAGATTACACTGAACACTAACCCTGACTCACTCTATACCCATGGTGACTTGTCAACAGAGCTCCTGCCTAGTGAAATATCAAAAATTATAGTAATGTATTAGGTCCTGTTCTTACTTTGATGTTTGTCAAATACAAATATCAGCTCATTTGTAATGGACATAGATAATTGAACTTTCTGCTGTTAATAATGAAATTATGCTTGGCTTGCATAGGAAGAACAGCCTTAAACTTGCAGAGAAACTTTAGAAAGAATCAGTGAATGGAGTAAAATATCCACTGGGGCACATGCCTTGTGCTTCACCATCTGGTACTACACAGTGGGAGCCAGGGGAAGGATGGCTATTTTTTTTTTTCCATTGAATTTGGATTGTGCTCACTCATGTGAACAAAGTCAAGTTTCCAACTTATCTCATGCCTCACTTAACATCATCTCGTTAGTGGAATGCAGCCATGCCAAACAGCTCAGCAGTGTCTGACTCACAGGTCAGAGAAAACTTGTGTAAACCTTGGACAGGAACAATGAGCTCATTCCATATCACACAAACAGAGAATTTTTGGGACTCTATATTATGATTTTGGATATGACAGAAAAATGGAGCAAAGAATCAGGTGTTAGGAAAAGAAATACTTATACCCTGAAATATATCCACTTCAAAGTTGCTCTGAATAACAACAAAAAAAGAGTGTGGGGGGGGGAGAATTTCCTGTTTCATCTTCTACAAAGTATGAAAATGGAAATCTCTGTGGTGAGATTCTGGGTATGATTTATGACACTAACATAAAGATTTCCTTTTACATCAATTGTCTGAAGCCAGCAGTGTGATATGGCTCAAACTCAGGAGGATGTGGGGAAAAACAATTACTCTCTCCCTGGCCTAACAGTATTCATTTTGAGTTCAAACTAGCTCCACAAGCTTTTATAAAACACCATAAATGGGGTGTAGAACAGAGTGAAACGTGGCTCTGTGTTGGTCCTTTGGGTCAGGGGTCAGAGATTGGTATTGGATGAGAACATAGTGGCTGGTGTTGCAGTCTGTCATTCTAGAGGAGCATGTATTTCTGTGGTTGTAGTGGTGTGTTATAAGGAGGTTCTTGTCCTGGGCCACAGTAATGGTTGTCTTTTTCAGCTGGAGTGACACCAGGTTGGGATCAGTCCCCTTACCCTGTAGGATCTTCAATATGATCCTATATCCCATTCCACTCAGTATGTTGCCCAACACAAACACTGGTAGTAGCAGTATCTCCCCCAGCTTCATATATCTCCAGGATCGTGGAAATTGAGTTTAGGACATCCCCAGCATCCCTAAAAAACCCAGAGCTAGGAGAGCTCATAATTCATTATAGGCCCATTTACCTTGGAAAATTAATAATTTCCTTCTCCAACATCCAATATTATTCCTCGCAGAACCACAGACCCCCCCATAACCCCTTAAGCCCCTCCATATCTGTAACCACTCCATAAAATCAGTACATTTCCTCCAAACACAGCTCCAGCATAGAGCTTGATACATCCATTAGGCGCCAGTGTGCCTGCATGTCCCATACTTGGACTTTTTGCCATCCCTCCAGGACACTTGTAACCACCATCATCCGACTCAAGCCTGTAGTCCCAGTACGATGGACACTGTGAAGAGGACAACAGGACACTGGGCCTCTGCTCCTACGTCCATGTACTGACATAGACATTGGTGTCCCTGCAGGCACCCTTTGCAGTCACCTGCTCCCTTTAGTGCAGATCATTAAGGTGGCAGAGTTTGACGTCTTTTGTGGTGCATGTCCATGTTGTTGATCTGTGGAAAGGATATCAGATCACTCTTTGAGCAAGGGCATGAATGTTCAAACTGAGTTTTGGAACTCTCAGTTAAAGAAGTTATGTAGTAATTGGAGGAAGCAGGGCTGGAGAGATGGCTTAGCACATAGGGTCCCTGCCTGTGAAGGCTATGTACCCATTTCAGTTCTCCAACACCCATGTAAGTGAGATGCAGTGTGACACATGCTTCTGGAGTTCGTTTGCAGTGGTTGGAGGCCCTGGTGTGCCCTGTCTTTCTTTCTATCTGCTAAATGTTCTCTGTTTCTCTCAGAAAAAAAAAATCAATATAAAATATTTACAAGTATTCAGTAATTGAAGTGAGCAGCTTGTAATACATTCTCCATTATGTAACTCAGGACAAAAGAGTGAGGAATTGTTGCTGTCATTGACATTTTATGTGGACTTACCGTGCCGATCAAGGTAGGGGTTCAGCTCATTTTGTTCTTGATTTATTACTAATTCAATTAGGGAAATAAATGCAACTGAAATATACCTAACAGTATCTCTCAGCCAGAGAAAATCAAACACTCACCATGACCAATGGGATCCTTCCACATCTCAGAGATGGGATTCAACTGTGTCTTTCTCCCAGATTCTCTGCACAAAGAGAGCAACCCTGAACTACTGCAGAGGAGGCAAGATGAGCAGCAGGAAGATGAAGATTCTGCTGCTGGCTGCATCTCTGCACCATGGTTGATGCTGAGAACATGCCCTTGAAGGTACCATGTGTCACATGAATTTTCAGAGTGGATGTCGTCATGTTTCCTTGTGCGTCTCTCTTCTATACAGCCACAAAGATGATTATGCATGTGCATACCTTCACATCTTTGGGTTTTTATTTTGTTTTGTTTTCAAGGAGGACCTCATTTTAGCCCAGGAATTATCTATATGGTCCCAGAGTCGCCTCAATCTCACATCTGATCACATCTGAAATTGGCTGTTCTCAAGTTTTATATCTATGTCTAACAATGTTAAGGATCTCCTAAAATGTGTTAGGGACACAGTAATGAAATATCTAATAGATTTTGATACAAAACAAAACTGAATACATTACTGAGTTTCTGTTGTACATGACAAAATTTTGATATCAGTCCAGCTGTGTATCTATATTATAAGTTCTGGGTCCAAACTCAGTTTTATCCCTATGAACAAAATGTATATATGTTTGAATTTTTGTTTCTCACAAGCACCTCATTCTCTATCGTCAGGAAAAGCAGATTTCACGATGAAAACAGACATGTGGGGAATACCCAAAATCTTGACTGTTCTAAATTGATATGTGCTGTTAGTTTTCAGGGAAATACCACACACTTTACCTGGCAGCTAGATAGGAAAAGACCATAGAAGAGAATGGGATGCTAAGGATATATGTACATGATGTCATATTTTATGATGCTTATGAGAGGATGTTCACCACTTTTATCTGAGGTGAGCAAGACTTTTCTTAAGTTGAAGAAACAAAGGTTTGAAATTTGACATCTCAAGTAGTGTCAAATTGACAGTGAATCAAATACATCGACTTTCTTGTACTTAAACTTCACACACTGACATATACAATGATAAGCAAAAGGAAAACAAAGTGAGATCAGAAACAATTTATTTTTGCAAAGAGTGAGGGAGTGAGAATTCAGAGATAGAGGGAGAATGGGCAATCTATGGTCGTTCAGCCTCTTGAACGAACTCTAGACATTTTCTCTCCCGGGTGTAAGTGTCACATTGCACACTTTGCATCACTTTTGTGTCTAGCTATTCATGGGTCCTGGAGATTTGAACAAGCATTCTTATACTTTTCAGGCATCTCTCCAGCCAGAAAACAATATTTTGTAAACAAAGTTTTTATTCCTATTAGGGATTAAGATATCTACTTACTTTTACTCCAGTTTGATGTTGAACAGGAGATTTATGAAGATAGAATTTAAATGCAAATCAACAATGATCACAAAGTATTCTCAATAAAAATATTTTGGGGACTGGAGAGATGGTTGAGCATTTAAGGCACTTTAGCCTACAGACCCATCTTCAACTCTCCAGATCCCACATAAATCAGATGCACAAATGTTACCCAAGAGCAAGGTCACTCATGCCCACTCATGGATGGCAGTGGTTGAGGCAATGGTGTACCAATTCTACTTCGCTGTCTTTGCCTCACTCCCTGTAAAAGAAAAACATTCTCAATAAAATATTTTTAAATGTTTTGATGCACAGTATGGCAATATATGAAAAAAATGAGATTGTTCTGGATAATAAAGATTAAAAATTATATCACTCCTTCCTATGAGCTCTTGGGAACTCAGAGAAAACTAATAGAAAGAACATCAGAGAAAACAATTTTTAATTTTATTATACAAGGTGCTAATATGAAAATATGCAGGGTTATCAATGTCAGTCCTCTTTCTGTGCATATTTTAAGAGTTTCCCTGAATTTCAATTTCTGTTCCCATTGAAACAGTATAATGCAAACCCATGTGGAAAAAGAAGGATCATATTGAGAAAAAAGTGTTTCTAGTAAACCAGTGAAATTATAGCAGTGAGTATACTAAAGAAATCGAGGTCCAGTATTCTCATTTGAGGTGTGTTGTCCTTCCAAAATGTACCTGCACCTGTATATGCAGGTATAAAAAGAGTTTTTGATGGTCAAATTAATGAGGTGGGAAGTCCAGGCTGTCATTGGGTACAGATGTCTATCTCAGACACATGCATTTCAGGGACCACTCAGCATGTCAGAACATCAAAATCAAGGGAGGGATATTGCTGAATTCTGGGAATATACTGCACTCAAGGTTCCACCGTGTCAACGCATCTGCTCAGTGAGCTCTATAAAATAGAAACATATGTGAATAATGAAGCTAGATAAGATGGATGGTAATGGAAATGTGTTTTTCTTTTAGCATTACCAAAAATGTGTGATATAATGATGATTTCATATTGGATTTTACTAATTTTCATACAGAAAGAATGGGGAATGTCAGAAGTACAGGACTGAGGCAACAAAATTCAAACATGTATATCATCCTTTTTCTGTGAGTATCTGATATCCTAGTTTAGGGACATGAATGTAACTCTACAGTGAATTCAAGTGCACCATCATGATATTGAAGGTACTATATCTCTTAGCATGTTACTGACAGAAGCAACTTACAAGTTGAGAAAGTTAACTTGACTTTTTCTTTCAGATAAATTGTTCGGAATTCAGGAACCAGCAATTGTTCCAGATAACAAACTCACTGGCTATTGGCTCTTTAAGGACACAAATCTTACCTATCCAAAAGTATGGTACCTTTTCACTGGCAGTTATTAAGACAGAGGTGGGTACCCCAATCATGTGTGACTGTGCCCATCACCTAAGCACCTCATCTCACATCCTGAACAAATTCCCAAAGAACTGTCACCAGGAATGTGCTGCATGTTGTCAGGCATGAGGGGTTGTCACACATTCCAAACATCACAATAGCCTCAGCTCTCTATTTAACAAGAATGGATCCATGAATTGTATGACAGTTTCTGCTAACTGTTACCAGTGTAACTGGAAAGACTCTAAATGTTTTTTCTATGAAAAGTGCATTTGTATTTTATTTATTTTATTTTTTATTTTTATTTATTTAGTAGAGAGAGAGGGACAGAGAATGGGCACAACAGGGCCTCTAGCCACTGCAAATGAACTCCAGGTGCATGGACCACATGTGCATCTGTCTTACATGGGATCATGAGAATTGAACCTGGGTCCTTAGGCTTTGCAGACAAGCACCTTAACTGCTAAGCCATCTCTCCAGTCCCAAAGTATATTCTCCTTTTTTAAAAAAATTTAATTTATTAGTTTTCTTTTCAGCAAATACAGGCAGTTTGGTACCATTATTTAGGCTCATCTGTGATCTACCCCCTCCCATTGGACCCTCCTTGTTGATGTAAATGGGTCGTGCATTGTGGAGTTAGCCCCCAGTTATTGGTATGCTAAATGTCTGCAAATCATAACCCAACATGTGACTCTGACATTCTTTCTGCCCCCTCTTCCGCAAGATTTCCCTGAGCCATGTTGGGTTCATTTTTGGTCTGCTTCAGTGCTGAGGTGTTGGGGGCCTCTGAGGCTCTGGCTCTCTGATTTGGTAGGAGTTGATTTTTCTCTGTGTTGGTCTCCTTCCCCTTTGTGCTGGTATCCGGTTCACAGGAAAACATCACCCTTGCTTGTTTCGCCAATTTTCCTTAGTTTCAGGCAGGCCCCTTTTGAGGTATGTTGGGGCAGCTCTCTTCCTAGGATCTGCATCTATCTGAAAAAGAGAAGCAGATTTATTTGGCTATCGCTGATCATGTTTGCTATGTTGGTTTTGCTCTCTGTTGTGGATGTATGCTGAAGTGGACCAGTTTCTTCCAGCACACAAGGTTCCACAGATTCTGTAAATCTTCATAAACACTTTCCCAGCATAAGCTGCTTCTGGTCAGATGTTTGCCTCAGCAGGGGCAGGAATTGCAAAAACTCCTTCGTTCCTTCCTTGCTTCCTTCTTTCCATTCTTCCCTCTTCCTCTCTCCTCTTCCATGTCTTCTTTCCTCCTCACTCTTCCTCCTATGCCTCCATTGTGGCCTTCCCTTACATACTCTATCCCTTTCTTTGATTCTTCCTCCCATCCCATGTGTTATAGAAGTGAACTGATGTTCAAGCACAGATAAGAGTGTAAACTGGTATGTGAACAATATTAGTGGCAAGAGGCTAATAGAAACTTTTACATAAAGTATACCATGAACAGCAGTGTTCACCTGAATTTTTATTTGCTTAACATAATGTATTTAAGACAAAGTTTCATGCTTCTGAAGTATGAGTACTTCAGAAAGTTTATTTTAAAAGTTTCATGAGTTTTCGTAAAACCCAATGCAAATCTACATTAAATTAAAGCATACGAATAAATCACTCAGTGTTTCCTTTAGTGTAATATGTGCAAAAACATTTAAAATATATTCTCTACTCAGATTATACTATAGGAGGATGTGTTACGAATTCCATTATTTTGAATGGGAAATAAGTTGTACACACCAATGAATGCTAAGTGGTATCATTTCTTTGAACACACACACACACACACACACACACACACACACACACACACACACTTACAGGACAAATTTTGTCTTATGTTAAATTATGACATTGAAAACCTAATTCCTAATACTTTAAGATGTGACTAGTTATGGAGTTTTTTAAAAAGATAGGTGAGTAAAAAATGCAGTTCTTAGGGTATGCAAGGAATCTAACATTACTGGTACTTTTTGGAGAACAGGAACTTGGGGAGCAGTTAAGTACAGAGTGAGAACACCATAGAAACATGGGTGCCCCATCTCCAACTACGGACAGTGCCCTCAGAGGAAGTCTCTGGGACTCCCAGAACCGAATGCTATAGGAAAGCAAATTTCTGCTATGTACACCATCCAGGCTGTAGTAGTTTTATGCATGAGCTCTAGCAAACTAGTACACAGCCTGATTTGTGTGCACCTCTATGAAGTAGGGGATGCATGACCAGCTGGTTCTCCCCAAAGGTTTCTTAGTGTGCATTTGGCTTATTGAGTTCTACATGCCTTCACTTGACATCTGATAACTTGGACTCATGTCGAACTCAAAGGTAGTATGCGTACCTCAGGCATGACAAACACAGACACAGGTAGTGGCCCTCTGTCATGTTCAAGCACTTTGAAAGACCTGCCATTGCACTTCCTGGGGCGGGGGGAGAGTGCCATGTGAGCAAGTTACATCATTTCTGTTATTTCTTGGATGCTGTTCTTAGGGTTTTCATGCAGACAGACAACAGAAATGGCTCAAATAAATACTTATGGCAATTCACCCAAACTAATGAAGTTTGCTCTCCCTCCTTTTCTTGGATTCACAACAATCATAGCAAGAAGTAGCCTATGCCAAAGAAAGGCTCAATTAAAAGGAGATTTTATCACTACCATTTACTGAGGAATTGACTTGTGATATTTTAATTCTAAATTGAAGTTATGTCCCCACTTAGCCCCTAACAATATATTTATGCCAGGAGTGGTTTCAACCTTTTTATAACTATGTGAACATGGTACTATTCAAATATATGATATGTTTTAGATACAGAAAAAAAGTGGGGAAAAGAATGTTTATGCCATAGTAGGGGTCAAAGTAAGAAATAATTCCCCTGCATTTGTTTGAATTGAATATCACACAAATTAGTCATAATGTGAAGAAATCTTTCAGTGACTTCTGACTTTGATAAAGGCCTAAGGCAGTATAGGAAATATCATCCTTAAACAGAACCTTAAACGTATGGAGACAAGTAGGAAGAAGTATCTCACTGTGGACAAGCCCTTGATGAGAACCATGTTTCTCTCTCTCCCTTTCCTTTCTGGTCAACATGAGGTGAGAACCTGTGCTCACCACACAGCCTCCACCATGATATTGCCACATATTGAAAGCTATCAGCTCAAGCAAGTATGGAAGACAACCTTTGCACATTTTTATTTATTTATTTGCAGTAAGAGAAAGATAGAAAAGAGAGACAGAGACTGTGTGCCCCAGGTCTCCAGCTGCTGCAGACAAATTCCAGATGCCCCCTTTTTGTATAAGACTTTATGTAGGTACATGGGAATTGAACTCAAGTCTTAATGCTTTGCAGGCAAGCACCTTAATCACTGAGTCATCTCTCCAGCTTGACTATAACCTTGGAGTGTATAATCCTTCTTTCTTACACGGGCATGCACACACATACATACATGCAAGCCAAAGGAATTATAGCTACCCTTTAACAAAGACATCATGTGGTACAGGGGACTTGGTGCAGGTGAGAGTTTCAAATAATGCAGAGAATTATATCAATGGTGTGCAGTGGCTTCTGCAGTGGAAAGTCAAAATACAATGTCTGTTTTGAACTCTACAAATCTACAGCCAATCATTGAAATCAAAGGAGCTGTAAATAATGTGTAATCATGAAATGTGGAGAAAACCAGGCGTGCATTGTGGCTCCCAATACCAGAACTTGGCAGGCACATGTAAGAGGATTGCATTGAGTTCCAGGCCACAGTAAGACTACAGGTCAGCTGATGTGTAGAAGAATGAAACATGATGGAGTTTGAGTGAAGATAAGCACATCATTTACCATTTCATTGTTGGGACCACATACCTGACAACTCGTTTAAGGGAGTAATTTCAGCCCCCAGTCCACCACATTGGGAAAGCCCTGATGATGGGAGCTTGGATCAGCTGTCCACAGTGAGGAAGCAAGAGAATGCATGCTGCTAGGAACTATACCAGCGTGGTTAAGCTTTTCCAGATAACTGGGTCCCTACTTGCAGAGCTTTGAGAAGGTGAAAGTAGTCATGTAACCCAGGAAGAATAACAGAAAATTTGGTGGACCATTTATTCTTTTTCCTTTTAAATTGAGAACTTCAGTATATGAGCATACTGCATATTGGTCATATTCCCATTGAGCTATACTTGTGTACCCTGCCCCTCGCCACACATACCCATTCCTCTTAGGTCCCTTCCCAGTGGAGTATCAGTGTTCACTGCAGGGTCATGAATACATCAGTCACCCTCAGAGTACACCTTGTCCAACTTGACCTCTCAATGTTTTGGGACTGCAGTCCATGTTGTCTTCAGCAATAGGGATTTACCATTTGGTTCTAGAGAATGATCACGTGATCTGGAGTGGATTGCAGTGTTTTGGAGGACTCATGGGCCCTCCTGATCAAAAGCTCACTGTATGGGCTAACCCAGTTTTGGTACTGGGACTTACTAGCTATGGCCTATGGTTGTAGGTTAAAACTTTCTCCACCCCTGCTGAGTACTGCCCTCCAGACCCCCACACACACCTCTCTCTCTCTCAGATTTATGTCTTTTAAGTGTTAACAAAGTAGTTTTCTATAGTACTGATTCATGCCATCTTTAGTTTTGGGAATCTCCACCCTCCTCTCCCTCTCTTAGCCTATCTCCCTTATTTTGCTCCTCAGCTTACCCCACAATTCTGCCGCCTCTTCTAATCCATCTCCATTTTTCCTCTACCCAGGTGTCAGTCTAGCTTATTAACCATTATACTCATGCAATTACAACTCATTTTTTATTTGGGAGATTATTGATAATTGTTAGGATCTCCATGCTTGTTATAGGTCTATTTAATTGATTCATCTCATCTTGATTTAATTTAGGTAGGTCATATAAATCAAGGAAATCATCCATTTCTTTCAGATTTTCATACTTTGTGGAGTATATGCTTTTATAGTATATCCCTATGATTTTTTGAATTTCTATGAAATCTGTTGTGATGTTACCTTTTTCATCTCTAATTTTATTAATTTGTGTTTCTTCTCTCTTTCTTTTGGTCAGAATTGCTAAGGGTTTATCAATCTTGTTTATCCTTTCAAAGAATCAACTCTTTGTTTCATTAATTTTTTGAATCGTTTTTGTTTCTATTTCATTAATTTCTGCCCTAATCTTGATTATTTCTTCCTGTCTACTGATTTTTGGCTTGCCTTGTTCTTCTTTTTCCAAGGCTTTAAGTTGAAGCATTAGTTCGTTTACTTGCGACCTGTTTATTTCTTAATATAGGCACTTAAAGCTATAAATTTACCTCTTAGGACTGCCTTCATTGTGTCCCAGAGATTTTGGTATGTTGTGTTCTCATTATCATTTGGCTGTATAAATTTTTTGATTTCCTTTTTGATTTCTTCATTGACCCACTCATCATTTAATAGGGTATTTTTTAGTCTCTATGATTTTGTGTATGCTCTATATCCTTTCTTGCTAGGATTTGTAGTTTAATTCCATTGTGGTCAGATAGAATGCAAGGAATTATTTCAATTTTCCTGAATTTGTCAAGATTTGCTTTGTGTCCTAATATATGGTCTATTTTAGAGAATGTTCCATGTGCTGCTGAAAAGAATGTATATTCTGCAGCCTTTTGATGAAATGTCCTGTATATATCTGTTAGTTCCAGTCTTTCTATGACCTCTTTTAGTCCAGATGCCTCTATGTTTATTTTTTCCTGGGATGACCTGTCAGTTGATGAGAGTGGGGTGTTGAAGTCACCCACCACCCCAATGTTTGGTGTTATCTGTGACCTTAGTTCTAATAGTGTTTGTTTGATAAATTTGGGAGCCCCCATGTTAGGTGCATATATGTTTAGGATTGTAATGTCCTCCTGTTGGAGTGTGCCCTTAATGAATATAAAGTGACCTTCCTTATCTTTCTTGATTAATGTTGGACTGAAGTCTACCTTGTCAGATATTAGGATAGCAACCCCTGCTTGTTTTATAATCCCATTTCCTTGAAACACCATTTTCCAACCTTTCACCCTAAGATAATGCCCATCCTTTGTAGAAATGTGAGTTTCTTGGAGACAACAAATTGTAGGATCCTGCTTTTTAACCCAGTCTGTAATCTTGATGGGCTTACCTTTGTAGGTAACTTGATTTTTCTCTCTAACTGCTTTCAATATTTTTTCTTTGGTTTGTGTGTTTGGTAGTTTGATTATAATATGGCAAGGAGAGGTTCTTTCCTGGTTTTGTCTGGCTGGGGTGCTAAAGGCTTCCTGTATCTGCATTGGCACCTGTTTCCCTATTTGGGGGAAGTTTTCTTCTATGATTTTGTTGAAGGCACCTACTATGCCTTTGGAGTGGAATTCTTCTACTTCTACTATGCCCTGAATTCTTATATTTGATCTTTTTGTAGCATCCTGAATATCTTGAAATTCCCACTCATACTTTTCTATAAGTTTGTCTCTCTCTTTGTTATTATTCTCTTTGTATTAGATCTGCCACCTGGTGTTCTAGCTTAGATATTCTGTCCTCTCCTTCATCCATTCTACTGGTGAGATTCTTTACAGTTTTTTTTTATTGCATTAACTGTGTTCTTCATTGCTAGCAATTCTGACTGGTTTTTGTTTATTATTTCTATTTCCTTATTTATGTCTTGTATTGCCTTCTTTATTTCATTAAATTGATGTCCTGCATCTTCTTTGATTCCTTGATGTCCTCTCTGAGTTCGTCTTTGACTCCTTTGATTTGTTCTTTGACTTCTTTGAACATATTTACAATCATTCTTTTGAAATATTTCTCAGGAATTTCCTCTAACTTGTTCTCACTGGAGGTCATTTCTGATGCATCAATACTTTTAGGTGGATTTATATCGTCTTGGTTTATAGTGTTTCTTGTGTTGTATATATTTTTGCATCTTGGATTAAGTTAATGCTTGTATTTTCTAGATCTCTAGGTATTCTTATCTATATCAATTGATCTGATGTTATATATCTTCAGGGTAGGAGCTTAAGTTGTGTGGTGTGGCTCTTAACACTCAGAGTATCTACAGAGGTGTTCCTAGGGATTGAGTTTGCCTGCTATGGGAGTATTCAAGCAGGCTGAGTGGAATAAAGTATAGGTAGATCCTAAAATTTAACTAAACACTGTACACATTCAATCAAAAACAGCACCGAGGATGTATCAGTAGTTATTATAACAACCAGATACTCTATCAACAAAGAGGTTAAGATTTCTGGTCTGTTGAGGGATCCAAAAGTCCGCTTGTGAACAAGTGAGACCCTTCCCTGTTGCACTCCCAGTTACTTTTTGGAAGATTTTGGTCTCAGTCAAGTAGCTGGCTGAGTCGTTGGACCACTGTTCTGACTTCTGGAGCTGGGCACTGGCTTTTCCTGTGGGGCAAACTGAGCCTGGCAACTGTAGCCCTGCAGATCTGCACCCCTGGTGCTGGAAAGCTACTGTTGCTGCTGAAGCTGCTGCTGCTGGATCCTTCGCCGCTGCTGCTGCTGCTGTAGATGCCACTGCTGGAACCGCTGCTGCTGCCTCTGAAGGTGCCCCTCTAGGTATACAAAGTTGTCTAAAAGCCACTGTGATGAAGGTACGGATATTTGAGTTGTTCAGTAAACATCTTAGAATTCCACCCCATACTGAGGAAACCTTTGAGGGTGAGCATTCCTGGTTGAAGAGCTCCCCCTCGTGATAAGAATTGTGATTGCACCGGTACTTTCAGGAATGAAACTCAACATCAAGGCAAAGATCCGAGGGCAGGGGAATCAGGACTCAGAAGTGAAGCATTGCCCAGATGTCACATAGAAACTATGTAGCAAGCTGCTCAGCAGTTAAAGGCACATGGTTGCAAAGTCTTCCAGCCTGGACTCATCTTCCCAGTGCCCACATAAATCCAGATGCACAAGTTGGCATACATCTGGAGTTCCTTTGCTGTGGCACAAGCCCTGGAGTGCCAGTCCTCACTCTCTGGCTGTCTGTCTGCCTCTTGCTATTTGCCAAAAGAAATGAATCAATCAATGAATAAATCTTGAAAATTATTTATTTGACAGAGAGGGGAATAGGGTAGGGTATATCAAAAATTAAGATGTTTTGAAAAATACATATGAAAACCTACTGTTTTTGAATAATGGCACATCTAGAAGCCATAGGTTGTTTCTAGGAAATTTTCAGTGCCAGGGATGGGATACCTTCCAGTGAGTTGTTGGTCAGGGAGGTCCCTGTGCCATCCGGAACATTACAGGCTACTGCCAAGGCCCTTGGTTTCCCTTGAGAAAGAGATTGTAAGATCCTAATGCTGAAGACTTCACATTCCTGAGCGGCACATTCACTGAAAAGTCAAGCTGGTGCTGAGCAGAAAACCTTCTCCCTATAGACCAGCCATCTGAAAGCTTGAAAAAGCTGCATTGCATGTAGCCATATGGGAGTCAGAAGCCATCAGCAGTGAAAACAATGGACACTGGAAACCTCGTTTGGCCTGACATGCCAAATGAAACAAGTGCAATAGTGTCATGTCTTCTCTGGGAGAAACCAACTGTTATCTAACTGGACTGAAGGTCCACTCTATGGTAGGGAATATATGCCTGGTACTGAGAACCTAGTGAAAACCTATGGCAGGGTCATGATCCTTAGGAGTATAAAGCCTGCACTTGTCTAGATAAATGTACATATTATTCTCATCAAACTTCCCTCCCTGAAAGCATTTCACTTAATGTCCCTATCCATGTATTAATGCTACTCTCACTTCTGGTTAGAGAATCTTCTCTTTCCAGATGGTGATGACCACTGGGACAACAAAAAAGGCTACAGAGTGCTAAGAAGAGGGACAGAGGAGCATCCAGCACTGAAACATCTCTATCACACCCTCCAAGACTCAGAATCCTTTCCACAAGAGGTGGGAGAAGGAATGTAAGAGTCCAAGAAAGAGTACCACTCCTTAAAATGCAACTGTCCATACGGAAATTGGCCTCAATATCCATGACCTCCCAGTGCTAGCAAAACCTTCCCAAGACCCTCATAAGAGGAGAAAAAGATGATGACATCAAGATAAAAGAGAAACTTACAGAGAGGGGGAGGTGATATGATTAAGAGCAGAGTTTTAAAGGGGCAAATGTGGGAGGAGAAGGAAATATCATGGTTTATTGTCTGTAAGTATAGAAGTTGTCAATAAATAAACACCTATAAAAATATGCTATCATTTATGCAGACCATAGTGGTTTGATTTAGGTGTCCCCCATAAACTTAGGTGTTCTAAATGTTAGGTTCGCAGCTGATGGACATTTGGGAAATACCTTCTGTAGTCAGTGTATAATTGGGGGCAGGCTTATGGGTGTTACAGCCAGTGTCCCATGCCAGTGTTTTGCAAAATCTCCTGTTTCTGTTTTCTACTATATGTTGGTCAAGGAGTGAAATCCAACTTCTGCTCATGCTGTCTTTTTTATCCCTACCATCACAGAGCTTAACCCTCAAGGCTGTAAACCAATATGAACCTTTTTTTTCTCCCCACAAGATGCTCTTGGTTGGGTGTTTTCTACCAGTAATTCAAACCTGACTGCAACAGAGGCATACTCCTTTACTGTTAATAACAAATTTTAAAGAAACCAACTTGTTAGAGATTTAAGTCCTACTATTATAGGCACATAGATTCTGTCTTTGCTTAAAGTATTTACCTCTGATTTGGGCCACTTAAGGCCTAGTATGATATATATGTACATGGAAACTGTAAGGCACATAAACAGCATGAAATTCTGGCATTTTGTCTCCTTTGCTTGGATTGCCTGATCACATCTGTGTATAAGTACACTGGAGCACAACAGTAAGCTGCTATTAAATATGTACTTGCATTGGATTGCAAGGAAAGCAATCCACTTAGGACAGATCATTCCCCATGTAAGGGTAAGGACGTACCCCAGCGTAGAAACAATCATGTCCTGATAGTGAATTTATTTTCCTGAGTAATAGAGATCCCTTTTTCCTATTATTGAAATGTTCCATACTTATAGACAATAAATAATGCTGATTCCCTCTTCCTGTCACTTTCCTCTTAAAAATTCCACACTCTATCATATCCCCTCCCCTTCTCAATGAGTCTCTCTTTTATTTTGATGTCATAATTTTTCCTCCTATTATGATGGTCTAGTGTAAGTAATAGCAGACATTGTGTAAGTAGTAGCAGGCCATTTTGTGTCTGGAAGAGTTCACTGTCAATAGAGACTTCTTTAAGTCACTGGTAGAGCCAGAATTGAGGGAGTTATAACTGCACCACATCTACACTGAGACTATTTATTCAATTACAGATACTTTTTGCATCTATTTAAAGATAAACAAGTAGGGATGGAAGGAAAGCTTAGTGCTGAAGGCCTGTAATGCCAAAGGATGCAGGTTTGATTTCCCAGGACCCACATTAGCAAGGTGCACAAGGGGGAGCACACATCCGGATTTCATCTGCAGTGGCTGGACGCCATGGTTCACCCATTCTATATCTCCCTCTCTCTCTGTCTCTGTCCCTCTCTCTCTTCCTCTTTCTCTGTCAAATAAATAAAAATAAATTTTAATTAAAATAAAAAACAAAGAAGTAGATGGGCTAAAGTAATGCTTTCCTGTTTGAAGGTGAGGTACTTCTGTGAAAGCTTAGTGGTCTGAACCTAATTCTCCCATAAACATGTAAAGACAGAAAAACAAGGTGGTCCATGCATTTAGAAGACTTTTGCAGGAGAAAGTAGACCTGGCACATCTCTCTCTCTCTCTCTCTCTCTCTCTCTCTCTCTCTCTCTCTCTCTATTTTTCTCTTCTTCTTCGCTAATAAATAATAAAGTATTTTGAATTTTTATTTGCATATTAGCATGCAAAGAAAAGGTAGCATTTGCCTTTATTGAGAGATAGACGTTGTAAACTTGTATAATCAAAGGTAGAAACTGCTCTTGTTTGCAAATATCCTTTAATATACTATGACCATCAATTGTTGGAATGGAACACCTTGGGAAGTAGGCTTACTATACTTATCTACCAGTGAAGAAAATAGAATGCCTTAAGGCATGGCTTAACAAGACACTGACCACCAAGTGCAAGAATTGCCCACACTGAGAAATAGTCTCTATAAACTTCGCTCATGATGTGTAGTAATGGCCCTAATTGTAAGTATGCCTTAGCAGACTTTGATCTGAAAATAGATAATGTAACATCACTGAAAAACAGCCTTCATGGTATCTGAAAACTAAGAACAGGAATTGCCTTAAATGAGAAACATCTTTGTTACTACAAGCAAGTTTAGGAATTCCTTATTAAGGAGCAATTTAAATGTATGGTGCCAAGCAAGGGCAGGAATGGCCATCATTGAAAAATGACCTTCATACACACTGGACAGTAATTATAAAAATTTCACTCATTCAGAAATAGCCTTGATATACTCTAACAAGCAAGTGTAGGAACTGACCTCATTGTGAAATGGACTTAGTAGTCTCTGTATGTCCACTAAATGAATTGTTCTCATTGAGAAGCAGCCTTAGTACACTCTCACCAGTCAGGGTATACATTGTGTTTGTTTCAAAATACTTTTCGCATGTTCTAACCAGCAAATGAATTCTAATCAACAAGTACCAGATTTAGGTGATTAGAAAATATTCATATTAGAAACTTTCTTGGAAGTGTATACTTTACATTTTCTGAAATATAGACTTCATCATCTCTTATTAATAAGTGTTGTAATTGCTCTCATTGAAAACTAGCTTTCATGGGCCCTACCAACAATGGTAAGCATTAGCCTCACTCAGAAATGCCTTTAGAAGACTTAATAGCTAATGTGTTGTGACTTCTGTTTTAAACAGGCTCATGTACGCAACAGACTAACCATTTATGGACGTTTCTTGTAGTTACACTGTGCAGTTTAAGCCCAGCGTGGTGGTGTACACCTTTAATTCTAGGACTTGGTAGGTTGAGGAAGATCTCTTTGAGTTAGATGGCACTCTGGAACTACAGAGTGAGTTCCGGATCAGCCTGGCCTACAGTGAGATTTTACTTTGAAAAAAGAAAATAGTGCAATGAAAAAAATTCTTATCTTCACAGTAGAGGGATTGCATAGTGGTTAAGGTGCTTGATTTTCAGCCTAAGGACTCAGGTTTGTCTAATTAGGAGCCAAATATGCCAGATGTACAAAGTTGTGAATGCACCTTGATTTTCTTTGCAGGGCTGGAGGCCCTGACACTCCAATAGCTTCTCTATATGTCTCTTCGTGTTCTCAAATAAATATATGAATAAATAAATAAATAAAATGGAGTCCAGTTTATGCAGCAGAACAAACTACAATGAAATCTCACCAATGATGGTCTTATACATATGGTCCATTGTATTCCAAATGACTGTCTAGCTTTATATTTTGTTACATATATATTAAAGTTCCTTTTTCATTTGTCAAACATGAGTATACATTCCATTAGGGGATATATGGATAGTGGGATTCATAATGTCGGTATCAAATTTATCCATTGCCTATTTATTGTGTACAGTCTTGTATTAGGCATGTAAAAATGTGAAGACAACTAACTATAACAGATGAGAATTTAATTGTTGTAATACTCTCATAAAATTAAATATAGAATTTTATTGTGCAAAACATTAATTGGGGTATGATAAAGGAAAAGAATTTACCATTTGTATGAACAGTATAGAATTTGCAATGTAATGTTATAAATTTCAGGTACATTAGAAGCATTGCACTTGGGTCCAGACCTGGTACCTCATCACGTGTTATATAATACAACTCACCATGGCTTTTGTTCCTGCACTTGTAAAATCACATACTGATTGTACTTGTTCACCCATGTGCAATAAGTTGAATTTCCTGCTGACCACAAACTTCTCTTTGAAACAATTCTGCTATAAATGTAAATACTATCCAAACATGAGTCCACACTGATTGCCTATCAGGATGGAATGAGAAAATGTCAATTTTCAGGATGACTGACGAGTTTCTCACACATGATTTAAACAGATCAATGTTGTCAAGTGTAAATTGTGTGTTGTTTTTTAATTGGAGGAAAGTGTGTTGTGGAGATTTAGTGCTTGGCAGAGAGTAACTCTTCTACCCTTAGCCGTATTCATCCCCAAATTAGTATTTGGAAACAACCTATTTATGACAGAATGAAGAAATTGGTGATAACAATTTAAACAGAGACAATGCAATGCTACTTAGCCATTAAACCATAAGACTAGCTGGTGAAAACTGATGAAGACACATAATGCTCTGCCTAGTTTCTGAGTCAGAATAAAATTGGTATCATAAAGACATTCAGTTGTATAAATTTTTCTCCACCAGTATTTGGGAGTAGAATCACAGTGCAGAAGCTCCTGGAAATAGAACTGCTCCTCTACCTGGGGATCTTTATGAAGGGGGTTTTCAACTTCACCATGTGATAGTCTTCCATTAGACCTCAGAGGTGGGGAATCTGCATTGTGATGATGATGCCGGGGGAACTATGGAGGACCCTGGAATCTAGGTTGGTGTTATGCAGTGATAAGAGTCATAGTCTTTTGTTATATTGGGGGACCTGGGTGATAGCAGGTTGGGTCAGTTACAATACCTAGAAGGATTCTTGATAGCTCCTTGCGATCCACTACTGCCATGTATACAGAGCCTCCTGCCCCAGGATTTGCCTAGATTTTATTCTGATCCCCTACCACGTCCACATATGAACTTTGATTCCTCGGTTTTACTACTGTTCCCCCAGTAACCTATCTCACACAGCACCAACATTCAACAAAGAGTCCAGTGACTTTCTTCTACCAGATCTCTCATAAGTCTAATATCTTCCCTTCCCATGGAGCAACCATCCTGCATGGGTCCATAGGCTTCAAAGGCAAGGGCCCTAACTGCTGAGCCTTCTCCCAGTCCTGTATTTGTTTTTCTGCCTTAGGCAGCTGCCATGTTCTAACATCACCAACTTGTACATAGGACAGTCTTGTTGGTGTTAAAGTCTTTACACATTAGTCATTGTGTCTCTGTGGACTTCTTTTCATCATACATCACATTTTTTGCAACACACATTGTGAGTCTGGCTTACATTGTTTTCCTTTGTGACCAGCTGAGTAACCTGTTCAGCCTGGTGATTCTGTCAGTCATTAAGAAAGAAAGTAAAAGCAGAAAGACGAAAGAAGAGAGAGAGAGAGAAACCAAATCGTAACTTATATTTCTTTTAAAATGTTTTATTTATTTGTATGTGCACGTGTGAGTGTGTGTGTGTGTGTATGTGTGTGTGTGTGAGACAGAGAGAGAGAGAGAATGATAGAGAGAAAATGGGTGTGCTAGAGCTTCTAGCCACCCCAAAGAAAATCCACATGTGGAGCTGGACAGATGGCATAGCATTTAAGGCATTTGCCTGCAAAGCCAAAGGATTCCAGTTAGACTTTACAGGACCCACATAAGCCAGATGCAGAGGGGGGAGCACACACATGGAGTTCATTTGCAGTGGTAGGAGGCCCTGACATGACCATTTTCTCCCTCCCTCTTTCTTCCTCTCTCTCTCCTTATTCCTTTATCTGAAATAAATAAATAAATACTTACATAAATAAATAAATAAAGAAGTAAATTACATGTTAAAAAGAAAGAAGATCCATATGATGGACCACCTTATTCATCTGACTGTGCACAGGTTCTGGGAATCAAACTTGGCTTTGCAGGGAAAAGTGTTTATTGCTGAACAATCTTTCCAACTCATTAATTTATATAAATAATGTTTGTTAAAAAGGTTAGGTTGTTTGGACCTTCTGCCTTTTTGCCATTAGGTACTGAAATGATGTTTTATACTGGAATGAAAGGAGTTTGTTTCCTTGAATGTATGTGTGGGACTCTTAATGAGATTGGACAAAGGCATGGTTAATCTGCACATATGCACAGCGGGTTTCGTGGTAGCTCACCATGAGTCTGGGATTTTTCTTTTTTTTTTAATTTTTATTTATTTATTTATTTGAGAGCGACAGACACAGAGAGAAAGACAGATAGAGGAAGAGAGAGAGAATGGGCGCGCCAGGGCTTCCAGCCTCTGCAAACGAACTCCAGATGCGTGCGCCTCCTTGTACATCTGCTACCAAGGGCTCTGGGGAATCGAGCCTCAAACTGGGGTCCTTAGGCTTCACAGGAAAGCGCTCGACCGCTGAGCCATCTCTCCAGCCCGGGATTTTTAATTTATTATGAGTCAACACAACTCTACTGTTTTAGAATTTCACTTACAAGTCACTGTTCTAATAAAATGTCTTGGCTGGTCAACTCTATCAGGAAAAACAGAGTACATGTTTACTTTTGGGTGGGGGCTTAAACTAACAGTCTAAATACAAAGGCTACTTTACCCTAATTCCCATCATTATAGTAAGCATAAGATGCATTATGGGTAAAATATCATTGACCACACTAACACTTCAAGCTATGTGTTGTGGTCCATAATGGTGGGAATTAAATTCAGGAATTTTTGAGAGACATCCGTCCCCTAGGTACATTATGTTCAACCAGCTGCTCAGTTTCTAAGTGTTGGGATCCAACCTGGTGGGAGTTAAAGTTCCTGCTTCCCCAAGGAACATCTTTTCACAAGGAACATCATAACCAATAAGGTTTTCAATTTCTAGATGCGAGGGTCCAGCATGGTGAGGAGGGAAGTTGAGGCTTCTCCAAGGGACATCTATACCCTATGCACATCATGGTCAACAAGGTTCTATCTGTCTAGATGTTGGGGTCCATCATTGTGGGAATTGAGGTTCTGGCTTCTGAAAGGTACATGTTCATGATAGCCAGACATCTATCTGTCAGTGTGTGACCTGTTTTCCTGTCTCACCAGAATAGGCTGTTCTTCTTATCTCTTTCTTGAAATGAGATAACACTTGTAGGATGAAAACAGTAATAATGTTATCATTGTTAGCTAGAGAGTATATAATAGACCAAGCACAGAACAAGTGAACGTAACAGATGAGGGAAATTTTTCATCTGGAAAATGAAACACTCTCATGTGTCATAGTATATCCTTTCTTCTGCAGAGTATTGTTTTGTTTTTTTTTTTTCCTCTTTAGGAATTTTCACATTAAAGTAGTCATCACCAAACAGGCACATTTAACATGGCACTGGCCAGACTAGGGATTTACCAGTTTTATGATCTACCTCTGGAAGACCCAAACTATGAATGGCTGCCACTCCCAGGGGTAGAACAAGCATAGATATCAGCCTGTCTACTTCCTGTAGACATTTAACCAGAGACCCATAGCAGAAAGGAATTGTCCCTAATGGCAAATGGCTGCATGGGAGAAAGGAATATACAAAGACTCTGGACGTGAACATTCTTTACTGACTGAGTTCTAGCACTCTGAGTAGCTGGCTGGACACTTGAGCTGGAATGAAGGAGCTCACACCCAACAGTCACAAATAATGTCATTATCATCTAGTCTGATTTTCAAAGTACATGGGTTTTCAAGGATCTCTGAACCATCAAGAGATGCCAGTCCTTGTGTTTTATATATTTATTTATATTGATTTTTCAATATAGAATCTTTCTTTAGTTCTGGCTGTCTTTGAATTAGTCTCAGGCTAATCTACTTTTGCCTCTTGAAGTGTTGGCATTTAAGATGTGTGCTACTGTACCTGGCTATTGATTTTTTTTTTTTTTTTTACAAAATCATCAATTTATATATTTGAAAGAAGTGGAGCAAGGGAGAGAGTGATCTCTCCATGGTTTCAAACCACTGTAAATATACTCCAGATGCAGGCAACACCTTGTGCATACAGCTTTATTTGGATACTGGGAAATGGTACCTGGGCCATTAGGCTTTGCATGACAGTACCTTAACCATTGACCATGTCTCCAACCCAAATCCTTGTCTTCAAGAGGAACTTAAGATCTTCCCAAGCTGCAAGAGGTTTTATTTCTCTTTGTTCTTATGTGTAATCCCCTCTGTCAGTCCCTCCAGGTAGGAAGGTCGCAAGATCAGATGAAGAGCAAATTTGATGTGGTGTGTCTGGTTCTTTCAGGACTCTCAGATGTCTTTAAAGACTCTGTGAGTGATCCTGTCATCCTAACACACTGAGTCTTCAAACACCCACACATATAAGGGCAGAGAGGATGTGGGGAATCTGATTCCTTGAGAGTGACTACAATTTTGAAGGGACTAAAGTTCCCATGGAGAAGAGATAGCCTGCCTTGCACAAGTGTGCACACCAAGGATCTATATCTGCTGTGTCTGCTTTCCTAATACAATTTTTATCTAACATTTTTTATAATCTTGTTTTCATTTTCCTCATATGTCCTTTGTAACCTTGAACCATTTACCCTGTATTGTGAGAGAAGCTAGCAGGCCATTCCATCTTTCCACATTAAGATCACAAGGCAGAGAATATTCTTACTATATTAGAGGAAAAAGTTTTCCAACCGTTGAAGTATGGAGATTACAGCCAAAAATATGGAGAGAAAGTTAGGGTAAAGAAGGCATTGGCCACTGAAGGTAGTTCCAAATGAGAGAACCCTTACTTGGGAAAATGAATTGGGAATGGACTTGCCAAAGGACTATAGAAGGACTATGGAAGCACTGGCTGTCATTTGTATGAGAGAGAGTGAGACGGAGACAGGTATTAACTTTTAATTTGCTCTTTGTTTTAGAAGAATCAGCCTATGATGGAAAGAAAAACCACATGATAATTTAGATAGACGTAGAAAAGGCACTTGTCAAAATACAACATGACTTCATGATCAAAACGTTGGAGAAATTCGGCATGGTCAGTTTATATCTTGACACAATAAAGGCTATATACAATGCTCCTAAAGCCAAAATAATACTTGATGGAGAGAGACTGGAGGAATTCCCATTGGGATCAGGAACAAGAGACAGGTGTTCACTCTCACCTCTGCTCTTCAATATAATAGTGTAAGTCCTAACTCAAGCAATAAGACAGTAGAAATAATAAAGGGGATACAATTTGGAAAGAAAGAAATAATGTTTGCTCTCTTTGCAGATGACATGATTCTGTATGTAAGAGACAAGAGAGACTCCATCCCAAAATTCTTAAATGTGATAAACTGCTTCAGCAATGTAGCAGGATACAAAATCAATGCACAAAAATCAGTAGCCTATTATATGCAAATAACAAAGATGCACAGAAAGAAATAAGTGACATTGTCACATTTTCAAGTTCAACAAGAAAATAATAAAATACCTTGGAGTAACATTAAACGAGGTAGTGAAAGGTATATCCAATGTAAACATAACAACACTCAAAAAAGATATTGAGGAGAACTTGAGAAAATGGAAAGACCTCCCATGCTTCTCGATAGGTAGAATTAACCTTGTGAAAATGGCAATCCTACCAAAGTCAATCTACATATTTAGTGCAATTCCCATCAAAATCCCAGCATAATTCTTCACAGAGATATAAAAATTGATCTCAAAATTCATATGGAATAGCAGAAGGCCTTGGATATCCAAGCATATCCTCAGCAAAAGGAACACCTCTGGAGACATCACCATACTTGATCAAAAGCTATATTACAAAGCCATAGAAATAAAAAGAGCATGGTGCTGGCATAAAAATAGGAGTATAGACCAATGATATTGAATTGAGGACCCAGACTTTGGGTCAAGAAACTACAGCCAATTGATATTTGGCAGATTCCCTACCAATATTGGCTGGAAAATGAGAGCATCTTCAACAAGTGGTGCTGGAGAAAATGGATAGACATATACAGAAAATTGAAAGTTGATCCACACACCTTGCCATGTACCACATGAAGTCCATATGGATCAACAACCTAGTATAACACCAGAAAAGTGGCTACTATGGGAAGAAAAGTTAGGAAGAACACTCCATGATTTAGGAATGGGAAGAGACTTCCTGAAAAAGAAAACAAAGTAACACAGGTTCTTAACACTCACTCGACCAATGGGATCACATGATGCTGAAGAGTTTCCTCACCAACGAACACAGAGTAAGCAGAGGCAATATGTTACCCACAGAATGGGAGAAAATAGTTGATGATTATACAACTGACAGAGGCCTATTCTCTAGAATCTACAAAGAACTCAAAAATCTAAACAATAAAAAGTCAAACAACCCACTCACAAAATGGGGCAAAGACCTGGGCAGGCAGTTCACAGAGGAAGAAATACAAATGGCAAACACCCCTAAGGCAATGTTCATCATAGCTAATCATCAGGGAAATGTTAAATAAAACTACTATGAGATTCCACCTTACACCAGTAATGATAGCAAACATCAAAAAAAAAAAAATCAAATGCAAATACATGCTGGCAAGGATGTGGAAAAATAGGAACCCTCATCTGTTGTTGGTGGGAATGTAAGATGGTACAAATACTTTGGAAATCAATATGGAGACTCCTGAAAACTGACTATAGAGTTACCAACAGACCCAGTTATTCCCTTACTGGGCTTGTACCCTAAAAGCTCCATGCCTCAGCTCACAGCAATATGCTCAACCATGTTTATACCGGCTCAATTCATAATAGCCAAAAGCTGGAATCAACCCAGATGTCCATCACTAGATGAATGAATAACTAAGTTATACCTACAGTATTTAATTCTACACAGCATTAAGGAAAAATGACATAATGAAATTTGAAGAAAAATGCTTAAGACTGGAACAGTTTATTCTCAGTGAACTCACCCAATCACACGAAAGCTACTCACCGCATGGTCTCACTCATCTTCACATCTTAACCTGAATCTACCCAAGTCACCGACATATCTACCCAGCATCTCGAGGACTGGAAAATAGGGAATGTGGGGAGGGAGGGTAGTGTAAGCAGTGGTGGGAGTACACAAAACTGGAACCAAAAGGCAATGGTATCATAAAACTCCACATCCCTCAAGACAGACCAAATGGCTGAACCTCCACCAGGGCCTTAGAAGAAACACTGTATTCACAAGGTCCTGGAAAGGGTATGACAAAAACTGTTCATTATCTCCTCCAGTTTCTGCTTATTTCTCTCTCTCCCTCTTCTTTCACATAGCTCTAGCTCGTTTACATCACTTATCCTGTTCTTTCTTCTCTTCTTGGGCACTAACCTGTAACTCCTGGTTCCAGCAGGTTGATATTATCCACAAAGAGCTTTTGATCACAGAGACCTACAAGGTTTCCCAAAAGAAAACAGATTTTTTTTACAGAGCTCTTGTTGACCCACCATAGGTTAGTGATAAGAGCTTACTGCTGAAGACACCACACAGTGTTGACACATATCATGGAGCGACACGGAGGGAAGCTGGAATAGAGTCAGTCCCCAAACAGAGTGTCTAGTGCTGGAAGGTACTACATGAGTGACTGGGGGAAAATGAGAAATATCTGTCCAAGCAATGCATGCTCTAAACTAGTTAGCTGCCAGCAACCTGATGTGATGCCCAACAAGTGCAATAGTAGCTCATAGCCATGGTGGGAAACCAACTGCTTTCTATTTGGCTAATTGATCTGCTCAGTGGTATGGAACCCGTAGCTGGTGCTGGGAAACAGGTCAGAACCATATCCAAAATATGAGCCTGCTCTCTCCTAAACTCTCTCTGAAAAACACTGGTTCTTACCTTTACTTGGTGCTAACTTTACTGTCTGTTGGAGAACCTGCTTCTGTTTTTCAGATAGACGCAGGTCCTAAGGAAAGAACCACCCCATCATACTTCAAAAAGGCCCTGGCTGAAACTGAGAACAATTGGAGAAACATGCAGGAATGCTGTTTTCTTGGTGAGCCGGGAACCAGCACAACCGTGAAGGTGATAGACACAGAAAACAATCAACCCCTACCAAACCAGATATCCAGAGACACAAAGGTGCCCAAGATCACAACACAGAAGCAGACCCACTATGAACCCAACATGGCTCAGGGAAATTTGTGGAAGAGGGTGTGGAAAGAATGTCAGAGCCACAAGCTGGGTCATGACATGCAAAGGTATTTCCTCGTATCCAAAAATAAAGGCTAATTCCACAATGGATGACCCATATACCCCAATAAGGAGGGTCCCTGTGGAGTGGGGAGAACAGGGAGGAAGCTGACAATGGTACTAACTTGACTTTATTCACTGACAACAAAAAATAAAAAGACCAAGTTATGTAATAACTGTTAATTGCATGTTTATATGAAAAGCAAAAGAGCAATATTCCACTGAGAGTTGTTCCTTCTCAGGTCATAACCACTGAATAACCTGTACAGCTCTCACCACTACTACTTTCAAAAACAAAATTTATTATGAGAAAAAGTATTTCCTCAGAAGCATAAATAAGCCCTCTCCTTCATATAGCATAAGTACATTCAAGAAGAAACATCAACTGCACTTTAATAATGATATTAAAATGTCATTTCCATGATATGTGTGAAAAAAGGTAAAATTAAGATGATGATATTACTAGTCAAAGGCAACAATGAAAAGAATGAAAATCAGAAGTAAAATGATATAACTAAAGGAGTGCCAGTTTTACTCCTACTGTTCATTAAGTTATGCTAACTAAAGCAATAAAGGATCAGGAAGTGTGAAAATCTTTCCTGGAAATCAGTGATACTTACTTCCACCAAACCTCCTTCAGGAATGATTGAACTTCAGTGCTGTAGAGAAAAGCTCAAAATGTTTCAGGTCCTTGGACAAACTATCTTGGGTCCTCATAGCCCCTTTCTTTGTGACTTAGCATCCTGTGGCTGTTAGATAATTCCTTTTGGAATGCACAAGTAGAACCCCCAGCACCCACCAACTGTAAACCTAACAATATCTTCAGAGAGCATCTGGAGCCTACAGCAGAGCTTTCTCCATTTAGTTCTCACCCACTCATCTTATTTTCACACCAATATATATTTGAACAGTATCTTAATGTATGGTGTTCTTTATTCTGGCACTATTAAAAACCTCACTGGACTTGAAATTTAGGTTAATTTGGGTTAAACCTAAATCTGTGTTCCTAGCCATGGTTACCCATATATGCTCCAACAATGAAGTATATAATATAATATAATATAATATAATATAATATAATATAATATATGATATGATACGATATGATACGATACAATACAATATAATATGATTCTCAGTCAGCCACCATCATCCACACTTTTGTGACCTTGGTTCTTACAATCAGAACAAATTCTATCCCGAAATAAAGACTTTCCTACCAGGTTTTAGAATGAAACCAAGCTGGAAAAGGGATTGCACACTGCCCCCAAAAATTCTATTTGTAAAGGAAACCTTGTTTATTAACTCAACCAGGCAAAACCAATTAATAGGCATAAACAAAAATATTTAGAAGACTATTAAACAGACATGACACATTTATTTAGCCAAACCATATTATTAGATTCCCCTCTAGGATCTATAATATTTTAGTCATAGGTTTTCGACTAGGTTTTCACTACCAGGCCTGAATTCCTTATGTTATGTGTCTCAGGTGCAATCAATGGAATAGTTGGTTAAGAAAGTACCAGTCCTACCTCTATTGCACTATGAGGTACACCTTGCCTGGCTGGTTGACTGTGCAGACCACAGAGTGGATCCACTATCTGTTAAGGCTGTTGATGATTTTCTCACCCAGAAGTCTGCATAGTACTTGCCAGCACTATGATAGCCAGCCAGCTTGGGTGAGACACCTTTAATCCCAGCATGTGGGAGGCAGAGGAAGGAGGTCACTGTGAGTTTGAGCCCAGCCTACCACTATATAGAGAATTCCAGGTCAATCTAAGGTATAGCATGACTCTACCTCAAAGAAAAAATAAAGTATATGAAGAGATGAGCTGGAAAAGTAGAGAAGAATGATAAAAGGATACATGTAACATATAGCCAGAGAAGGAAAACCATGGAGGGATAACAGTAAAGGAGAGCAGGCAAGACAGGACTTAAAAAAACAAATTTTCTTCTACATCTTCCCTCCCTAGCTCCCCCTCCCCCTCTCTCTCTCGTCTCTCTAATTCTTGTATATTCTTTTTCCTCATTTTCTTAGTGGGCACTGACCTGTAACTCCCAGTACCAGCATGGGGCTATCATCCACAATGAGCTTTTGATCAGAGAGAACTACAAGGTTTCCCAAAAGAATGACAGATTTCTGTCAGAGTATTAGATGACCCACCAAAGGTTAGTGGTAAGACCCTATTACTGAAGACACCATATGGAGCTAACACAAATGAATGGTATGGCTGGAAGCAAGGAGAGAGTCTGTCCCCAGACAGTCAGCATTTGTAGTGACAGAAGGTGCTACATGGGTGACTGGGGGAAGTGTCCAATATCTGTCCAAGCAAGTCATGGTCTAACCTACTTAGCAGCAAATAACTCGTTGTGATGCCCACACAAATGCAATAGTGGCACACAGCCATGGGGGGGGAACCAATTGCTCTTGATTTGGCTAACTGATCCCCTCAGTGGTACAGGACACATAGCTGGAACAATAAGTCAGAACCATATCCAAACTTAAGCCCCCTCTTCAGTATCAAGCTACTAGCAACCATGGGGTAAAAGAGGGCCTACACCTATTAAACTATACAAAAGTAACGGTTATCTTATTTGTCCTCGTGCTAGCTTACTCTCCGTTGGAGAATCTGCTTCGTTTTTTCAGATAGGTGCAGATCCTTAGGTGAAACAAGCGAGGGTGCTGTTCTCCTGATGAACAGGATACCAGCACAAGAGGGAAGGAGAACAATACAGAGAAAAATCAACTCCTACCACATCAGAGAGCCACAGCCCCAGAGGCCCCCAACACCTCAGCACTGAAGCAGACCAAAAATGAACCCAACATGGCTCAGGGAAATTTTGCGGATGAGGGGGCAGAAAGAATGTCAGACCCACATGTTGGGTCAAGATATGCAGAGACATTTATCATCCCAATAACTGTGGGTTAACCCCACAATGCACGAAACATATACCTCCACAAGGAGGGGACAATAGTGAGAGGGTATCCACGGATGAGCCTAATAATGGTACCAAACTGCCTGTATTTGCTGAATACAAAACTAATTTAAAAAAGAAAAAAAAAAAACAAATTATATGAGAAAATTCCCTTAAAAGGTGAAAAACAATCCCTTACATAGAGTCTTCTATGCTGGGTAGTTGATATGCTTTATTCATGGTATAGATATCTAATTTAAAAAATATTATTAATCCTCAAGTATTTTGTTGAATTGATCAGGTGAAATAGGACTTGTTGAAGTACACATTACAATTAATTCACAATTGCATAGGTCTCGTCATAAAATTTAGTAAAAAAAAAAATCTTTAAGTATTTATTTATTTATTTTCAAGCAGAGAGACAAGAAAGAGAGAGAGAGAGAATGAGCATACCAGGGCCTCCATCTTCTGCAAATTTATATCAGATGCATATTCCACTTTGTGCAGCTGGCTTTCCATGGGTTCATAGGAGTCAAACCTGAGTAGTTAGGCTCTGCAGGCAAGCACCTTAACTGCTGAGCAATCTCTCCATCCCGTATTTATGAAACATTGATGATTAGGAAGTATTGTGTGAGGATTGTGCTCTTTTATGAACATAATGTCACCAATCAAAGTCATATAACGCTTTTGTCATTACTAATCTGGTACAGAAAATGAATGAGTGTTAAACAGAGCCCAACATTGGCTGCCAAAAAGGACCCTTTGGGAAAAATAATCCCTCAACCATCAGGGTGGACAGTTGGTTGATTCCATTTGATAGAAGCAGAGAATGGACATTAGTGCATCTTTATTTTAGATTCTCCAGCAAAGGAGGTAGGCTGAGCTTCTGTAGAAGAGGAGATGCACAAGGTCAAGAAGACAATCCTGCTGCTGGCATCTGTATCCAGTGTCAGGTTTTATCTCATTATCTTTGTGAAATCTCCTGTTCCATATGATTTTTAATTTTATTACTTGAGTCAGAGTCCCTTCATTATTCTTGTACAAATTTCTTCAATTCTTGCAGAAATGTTCACAGTTAGCTGTAATTTACATTAAGTCAACTCTTTCATGACAATCCCTATGAGTGATTTCACAAAGACGTAGACTGGGATGTCAATTTATAAGTGAGACTTAGAAACATAAATCAAATATCAGTGACTATTAACAGGGCAGGCATATATTTATAAATAATAACAATGATTCTTACCATGTCTGATGGTGTGAATTACAATGCATTCACACAATGTCTGTAATACATAAATTATACCTAGATTTCATGTCTACAAAAAATTCTTGATTAGAATATAGGTATCCATATTTTGTCCTTTACATTTTTGTGAAATACTAAAAGAAATTCCCTTGAGATGTATATGAATAATTGGTTTTGTATTATTAATATCAAGTATATTCTACAGAATATAAAGGATACTTGCCTGAAAAGAGTAGTGACCCAGTTTTGATTCTGTAGAACTCACATAAAGCCAAATGCAAAAAAGTGGCACATGAATCTAGAGTTAGTTTGCACGGGCAGGAGGTCTGGTGGGTCCATTCTCTCCATCTCTCTTTTTCTTTTTAACCTCTCTCCAGCTGTCAAATAAATAATTTTTATGTCCGAATTGGACAGGAGAGATGGCTAAGTGGTTAAGGTGTTTGCCTGCAAAGACTGTGACCTAGGGTATATTCTCCATATCCCAGAGAAAATCAGATGCACACGGTGGTGTAGGCATCTGCAGCTTCTAGAGTCCATGGTGCACACATTTCCTCGCTCTCTCTTTCTCATTCTCTCTTTCTGTAAGTAAATTTATGTATTTATTTTTTAGTATTCTAAAGGGGAAATGCAAATGTAGAGTCATACATAATATAAATTTCAGCAATACTTATGTTATTGCAAGTGGTAAAAGTTTTTGAAATTACCTTTTAAAATTATGAATAAGATATTAAAATATGTATACAGTCTCAAAATTGGAAGGTCACTTTGAAAACACTGAGTTCTTGACATGAAATTGTCATTGAGCTATGGCCTAATGTGTCCCACAGGGCATGATTGGAAGGGCTGCTGGCCTTGGCACATTTCCTATGGACTATGCTCTATCATGTGCACAAACTAGTTTCCATTTCATTGAAGCTTCACTTACTATAATTTCATTAGTGAACGGAAGCAGTTCAACAGTAACTTGAAACAATGATGTACTGAGAAACCATAAGCAAATAATCAAGGTCACCTATGAGATTATTCCACACCAGCAAACAAAGAAATGTCATGGCAGTACACTGATGATGCAAAGGACAGAAAATGCTAAGAAGACCTCAAGGTTGGAATAAGAAAACATTTGTGAACTTGACTATGTCTATTCAAGTATTTCTATGAATGGACAGAGAACACCCAAACACCTGAAGTGAGAAATAACTAAGGAACCGATCAAATCAGTTTGTGTTCACACAGTGGATTCCATTTTTCTTGCTAAAGAGGAAGGGTTTAATTTTTTTTTTTTTTTACACTTCGCTATGGCTAGATCTGAAAATTCCTCTCAATAGTCTCTGAACCTCAACTATGTCATTAACATTAAAATTTTCAATTGTAGGGCTGGAGAGATGGCTTAGCGGTTAAGCGCTTGCCTGTGAAGCCTAAGGACCCTGGTTCGAAGCTCGGTTCCCCAGGTCCCACGTTAGCCAGATGCACAAGGGGGCGCACGTGTCTGGAGTTCGTTTGCAGAGGCTGGAAGCCCTGGTGCGCCCATTCTCTCTCTCTCCCTCTATCTGTCTTTCTCTCTGTGTCTGTCGCTCTCAAATAAATAAATGAATAATTTAAAAAATTTTCAATTGTACTCATTTTGCTGTGACCAGAGTTGATAGTGTGTCTCACTGTAAAGCAAACAGAAAATGAATTTGTCCTGTAACTGTTTTTTGTAATATTGGATTTAAAATAAACCATGAGAGGTATAGGGGCAAACTTGGTTCTGGGTTGGTACTAGATGACAGGCAGAAGATTCCAACATTTTATTACCACATGCAAAAGTGGGTACAGCAGTGTGAGGTTATTGGGTGGCATTCAAGAAATGAATGCATTTTGCTCTTTCATGGGTGCCCTAAGTATCTAGGATTTAGAGACATAGGCTATGTTTTTTTTTTTTTATTTGCTTGATACCAGGTCTTTGAAAAGTACCAGTACCTAGTAGGATCCCTCATACATCCCAAGCCCCTCACTATGGAGTAACACATAGTCTTCTATTTCATCTATTTCATGTTACAGTCCAGGACCTTCACCCAGCTGTATATATTGACAGGGCCCTGGGCACTGAAATCATATTATCTACATCATCCATGCACAGCCACTAGTGCCATGATAAGCTCATCTTCCCATATAACCTGTGCTTAAGTCTCAAGCAGCCCCAGTGTTAATCCCCATGGAACCACAGCATCCCACAGAGCTCTGAGTACTTCCACCAGCCTTGTTGTTTCTAAAATTCCAGTAACATTCCCCCAAACACAGTTCACATTCACAATTTAATATTTATTACAGGCCATGTAATCTTTCCCAAGCCCCAGTGTGATGATAGCTTCCCTCCCAGTTCTCTCTTCCACTGACATCACTTCAGAAACCCAGTACCACACTCAGAAATTAAAATATATGGCCTCATTACCACTTTTAGTTCAAGAACACTTCAGGACTCTACTTACATCCCAATGCCCAATGCAGCTGCATGCAATTGCCAGTGTCACACATTCACACATAAATCCATCACAATCCTATGAGTATTGCAGCAACTTATATTGTCCCTATACAATCACCTAGCAACTGCTATGACCAACAGAAGTACAACACCATCCAGTATCAATCTGGAACATGATACAAAACTGATATAATCCAAGGCTAATCCTAATTGAGGTCATGTCCCAGCCTGGAACCACTCATCTCAGCATCAGCATTCAGATACCTATAAAATTATTGGCTCTGCCCTCTGATCCTTGCTATCATCCTTCAGTACAATAAGCTTCATTCAAATACACATTAAGGACCACGGCTTTCCATCCCACCCTTAATATTCCACACATACACCTGCCACCACACTGGTATAATTTCGTAATAATGCCATGCCCCTGACCTGCACAATCATCCCTTTCTTCTCTGAACCTCCCCCAACCCCAACAGCTAATTTCTCTAAGCCTCTGGTGCCCCTTGAACGTAGAGTGAAGTACTAATCACTCATCCACCTGTGCACTGTGTTATCATACCCTAGTAATAATTGGAGTTCCCAGCATCCATTTGAACATCAAACTTCGAAGTTGTAGCTTTTCCACATCAGCACCAACTTCAGACTTTGATATCATTGCTATAGTCATTTTATAACCAGCTCCTCAGCTCCCAGAATTGACCCCAGGGCTTGGTTTCCCCTGTAACATAAAACAGAAGATGTATGTACCAGAGTTTGTCCATGTTCCCTAGACCATGTCAAAGTTAGTAATATCTGATAAGCATATCAATAAGACTCATCTTTTCTAAGCAATGGCATGGATTGTGGAAGTCATTTTGAGAAGACTCAGGTAATAAAATGACACAGAAATTGCAGTGGACACCTACTCCATTGTCCATTGTGGAACTCAGAACACATGAGTGAGGAAGTATTATGGTCCTTGACATTTCATGTGTATTTTTTAATGCAGATCAAATTAAGCTTTCAAGTCCTCACATCCCCTTCTTCACACTAAATTAATTTTGGAATTAATGCAAGTTAAAGCAGCCACCAACACCATCATACAAAAAAAGGATATATTGACAGAACATGAAGCACACCATGACCAATTGGATTGTTCTACATTGCCGGAGATGGCAAGCATGCCATTTCAGGATCATGAGGAATCGAGCGCTGAAGAGCTGCTTGACACAGTTCCAGCCCAGCTGTCTCTTCCTTGAAGTCCGATGTGGCCCCTCTATAGAAAAATCTTTGGCTCTCTACGCCACAGCAATATGTGGTTTTCTGTATAATGTTTGTCTTTCTCTGTCTTTCACTTGGTGTCCCAATCTCTAAGTTTACTTTTCCAGTAAAAATTGTTGTCGGTAAAGTGTTGGTCAATGTACCTGAAAGAGGCTCTGGCATAGAATTGGAAAAACAAGAAAATGGGTCAAAGATAATTGTTTTCTTTAAAGGCCTTAAAGAAAGTCAGGCGTGGAGTACAGTAAACTTAGGAGGAAACAGTGAACCTCCTGGAACAATGTAAACATTGTTATATGACTAATTTTTCTAAATGGTGGCAGTTGCAATTGACTCTTTACCAGGAATCCTTACAGAAAAACAACCAAAGTCAGAAATAATTCAAGGGGGGACCAAAGTCTAAGTATTGGAGGGACGTAAAAAGGAAACTTCAAAATAAATAATTAAAGGATAAATGGATCTGCTGGATCAGTGATTAATGATGGGAAGCCCCATTTGTGGTTGTTTTGCCTCTCACCTTTAATAAAGTAATTGAAAGTAGAAGTCCAGGAAATCACAAGTGCTTGACCGCACATACATGGGGAAAATGTAAAAACAGTTAATCATTACAGGGGCCTGACGACTTTACTTGAGGTGAATAATTATGGGATTGTTTGATGATAAGGAATAACAAAAAGTTTCTATGAATTCTGTGAAATTGTACCTTTCTTAAAGTCTGTTCTTGCATGACGTGATCAGAAAATAAAAGACTGAGGCTAAGAGCTGTGGCAGGAAGAGAGAAAAAGAAAGAAAAAGATAGAAAAACTCAGCTGCCTTCAGCATTAGCCTGTCAGCTTGCACCAGAACTTGACTTCGAGTCGTTATTTCGCCGCTCCCTTTCACACCTCTCTTCGGGGACCCTCCTTCAAGCCAGGGCTGGACCCCGGCAAGTGGCGCCCGAACAGGGACCTGAATTGAGGTAAGTCGAGGCTCGGTTAGGGACGGATCTCACCCAGGGACCTGTAGACCCCCTGGTCAAAGAGTAAGGCTGGGAAAAGGGGTGAGTAATCAAAGAAAACATGGGACAGGCAGAATCTAAGGAAAGACAGATGTACATTAAGATACTGAGAAAGATGCTAAGGAATAAAGGAATAGAATTTAAGAAAAATAATCTCATAGAATTTATTCAATTTATACAAAAAGTAAGCCCCTGGTTTCCAGAGGAGGGGACATTAGACCTGGACAACTGGCAGAATGTAGGAAAGGATCTCAAGAAATGGCTCTTGGTTAATGATGATGATGAGGTTCCTGAGAATGCTGTCACCCTATGGGTTATGATCAAACAAGCTTTAAGAAATGATTTAGCTGCAGATTTGCCTGACTCAACATCTACAAAGTCAGAAAAAAGTACAAAATCCACTATCTATGAAACTCTAAAGTTGTCAGATGCTGAGGCTCTACCCTTGCTGCCCAGAGTTAGAACTGCCTCTCAAAACAAACACGAGGTGCAGCTTGCCCAGGCATCAGACATAGGTACCTCAGATGATGAATCATTGGATTCTGAAGAAGAAGTTGAACTAGAGGATGAGGCTGCTAAGTATCATAATCCTGACTGGCCTCCACCTAAGAGCTCTACTAATAAGCCTCCTAAAGCCAGGCCAAAGAGGAAACCTCCAAACCTAGGGAGAACTTCTTGCTTAATGGCTGCAGCCCGAGAAGCTGCCATGAAGGGGGAGAAGTTGCTCACTGTTTTCCTGTGATTTTCCCCGAGCATGCAGATGAGGTTGAAAATCCACAAGCCCATGGAATACACCTATTTTTGTTATAAAAAAGAAATCAGGAAAATGGAGATTATTGCAGGACCTAAGAAAAATAAATGCCACTATGGAGACAATGGGGGCTTTACAACCAGGCCTCCCTAGTCCAGTTGCTATACCTGTAGATTTTAGTCTTGTTGTAATTGATTTGCAAGACTGCTTCTTTACCATCCCCCTGAGTCCTCAAGATTATAAACGTTTTGCATTTAGTGTTCCCTCAGTAAACTTACAAAGACCCTTTTTGAGATATCATTGGAAAGTACTACCTCAGGGGATGAAAAATGCACCTACTCTATGTCAGAAATTTGTGGATATGGCCTTACAAGCCATTAGGAAAAATTACAAATCTTCTATGATCATTCACTATATGGATGATATTTTAATTACAGATAGAGATAGGGGAGACTTACAAAATCTATTACAAGAGATGATTTCTACCCTAGCTTTTTATGGTTTGAAGGTAGCCCCTGAAAAGATTCAAATAACACCCCCTTATAATTATTTAGGGAGAATTATAAAAAGTGATGCTGTAGCCCATCAACCCTTAAAATTAGATCTGTCACACTTACATACCTTAAATGATTTTCAAAAAATTCTAGGAGAAATAAATTGGGTGCGTCCCTTTTTGAAACTAACCACAGCTGATTTGAAGCCTCTGTTTGATATCTTAAAGGGAGACAGTAACCCCAGATCTCCCAGAGAATTAACTCCTGAAGCTAATGAAGCTTTAAATTTGGTTCAAAATGCTCTAAATCAGCAACAGTTAAGACGATATGTTAGAAATTCTAAATGTCAATTGATCATTCTAGCCACTAAACATATGCCTACGGGGGTGATTTGGCAGGAGGGGCCTCTAGAATGGGTACATTTGCCCTCAAGCCCCAAGAAGATCCTATCTCATTACTCCTTGTTAATTACTCAAATTATAATGAAGGCAAGAAAAAGGTTAAGAGAAATATTGGGTAAAGATTTTGAGGAAATTATTATACCTTATAATAATGAACAATTCAATTGGCTGCTTAACTTTTCTGAGGAATGGCAGATTGCATTAATTGCTTACCCAGGCCAAATTCTTTTCCATTTACCCCAGCACCCACTTTTACAGTTCCTATCATGCCAAAAAATTATTTTTCCCTCAAATTATTCTCCAGACCCTATAGAAGGTGCTATTGTAATTTTTACTGATGGTTCCTCTAATGGGAAGGCTGCACTCGTGACTCCCACAGAAATAAAAGTGGAACAGACTTCCTTTTCTTCCGCACAAAAAACTGAAATTTATGCAGTTATTATGGCCTTTAAAGTTATTATGAATATTTCCTTTAATTTACACTGATTCTCACTTTGTGTCAGGACTATTTCCTGTTATTAAAACTACAATGATAAATGATGATCGTACTCAAATTAATAATTTGCTCATCCAGTTACAGAATTTGGTACAAATCAGGACTCAACCTTACTATGTGTGCCATATTAGAGCTCATACTGTCCTTCCAGGTCCTCTCAGTGAAGGAAATGCATATGCTGACTCTCTGACGAGAGTTATGACACTATTAGATCCTGTTGCTGAGGCTACTCAATCCCATGCCCTCCACCATCAAAACTCACAAGCACTACATTTGCAATTTGGAATTTCTAGAGAGACTGCCAGGCAGATTATTAAAAATTGCAAAGTCTGTCCTCAGTCATTTCCCTCTCTTCCAATGGGAGTTAATCCCAGAGGGCTCATAGCTGGAAACTTATGGCAAATGGATGTTACTCACTATGCCCCTTTTGGAAAATTAGCTTTTGTACATGTAACTGTAGATACCTTTTCCCATCTTGTAATGGCAACAGCTCGGACTGGGGAAGCATATAAAGATGTAGTCCAGCACCTTTTCCACTGTTTTTCTATTGCTGGGATGCCTCAACACTTAAAAACAGATAATGCTCCTGCTTATACTAGTAAAACTTTTAAAACTTTTTGCCTGCAGTTTTCCATTAAACATACTACAGGAATCCCTTACAATCCACAAGGACAAGCTATTATAGAGAGAACTCATCAACAGCTTAAGGGTCAAATTGAAAAACTCCGCTCTGGGGATTTCCCCTATTCCTCTCCTCATCACTTATTAAGTCATGCCTTATTTACACTTAATTTTCTTAATAAAGATAGTAAAGGTCATTCTGCTATTGAAAGGCATTGGGAAGCTTCTGATTGTAATATTAAACCATTAGTCATGTGGAAGGATCTTTTGACCTCTACATGGAAGGGGCCAGACCCCCTTTTAACATCAGGGCGAGGCTATGCTTGTGTTTTTCCACAGGATGCCGAGTCACCAATCTGGATTCCTGACAGGCTCATTCGGCCTTTCAGGGCCTCCAGCTCTGAGTCTGAAAAGAAAGAGCAGACCGTGCCGCCATCCACGGCGCCTTCCTGTGACACCAATTCATCAAACTAAAATCACGGCATCGGCTCCGACTCCAGCTTCCGCAGAGGAGATGGAAGAAAGTACTTTGACTACAGCTTTCGTCCGCCTTCAGCTTTCACCTCAACAGCAACAGCGTGTTCCTAGATCAGCAGCAACTCGCAGCGGTGTGATGCCATCCTGGGGACAACTCAAGGCGCTGGCTGAAGGAGCTCACTCCTTGGTGGCTGCAGCTCATCTACCACCCTCGGTGCCGAATCTGTTTGTTGCTATGCTTTCACTTTTGGCTGCTGAGGTATGGTGTCTCTCGCTCTTTCCTGTTGTTGCTGCAGATATGTCCTATTGGGCCTATCTTCCAGACCCTCCAATGTTTCATCCTGCTACTTGGGATTTTGGACCTATTAAGGTCACAACTAATAACACCAATTTATTGGGAGGAGAAAGTAATTGTTATTTGACACAAAAGACTAAATACAATTTTAGTTATACAGGCATGTCAGACATTCTTCCTGTTTGCTTCTCTATTAATAAGGATATGTCTGGCTGTGTTCCTTTGGCTGAACATCAATTAATTGCTGACTCCCCTACTCCTCCTACTAATACCCGAGGGGATGATGGACAGGAGCAATGAGATGTATGGTTCCTTAAGTTATATCTCCCAAAAATGTATAATGCTTCTGCTTACGAGATAGAGCCTACAGCCTTGCCCAAAAAGTTACCTGCTTGTCAAAACAGTACAGATTTAGATTCCATTTGGGAAAAAAATACCACCCTCAGGGTACCCAAAATGGTTTTCATGTGGTTTTCCTACTAAAACTGTTAAATATTCTCCTTTTAATTCTTCTCTGTCCTTGTTGGATTAGTCAATCAGTAGCCCAGACCATGACTATACACAGACTTTAAAACAAGCAAAATATATACGAGGAGACAATACTATGCCTACTGTTAGGGCAAGTGCTTGGTATAGTCCAGGTTGGGTTGCACCCTCATTTTGTCCTCAAACACGGGGAAAAAAGGACTTCCCGGTACAATTGGATCTTTTTAGACTGTTTGCAGCCACCCATAAAGTCACTATAATCAGACCCCGGGGGACAGTTATACAAACCTCTGCCCCTGTGACTGCTTGTGTGGCTGCCCCTTTCTCCATTATTCATCCTGGAATGAAGGGCCACTTTTATTTACAACAAAGTTCTCATGGGATATTTCATGTTTCTTGTTCTAATTGTATTCTCTCTAATTGTATCACGGAAACTTCTAAGGATGTTTTCCTGATTTTACGTCAACCTCCTTATGTTATGCTGCCAGTAAATATTACTGGAAATTGGTTTTCTAATCCTGGGATTGAAGCTCTCCATAGAGCTACAGTTCTGATCACATGCCCCAAAAGATTTGTAGCAACTTTAATTTTAGGTATTACAGCCTTAATTGGAATTATTTCAAGTTTTGCTCTCTCAACTACATCCTTGGTAAAAGAAATACATACTGCTAATCATGTTAATCAGCTTTCTAAGAATGTCAGTCTAGCACTTATGATTCAAGAAAATATAGATAGAGGAATACAGGATAGACTCAATGCTTTGGAAGAGGCAGTCCTCTTTATAGGAAATGAAATTCAAAACATAAAAATTAGACTGTCAGTGCAATGCCACTCATTATTTAAATGGATATGTGTTACTCCACTACCCTATAATGACTCTGAACATGATTGGTCACAAGTTAAATCCCACCTACAAGGCCTTTGGAACAATTCTCGGCTGACTATGGATATAGATCTTTTGCATGAAAAGATCTCAGATATTAGTAATTCTCATGTAGGATCTGCCTCTCTAGAGGAAGTTTCTACAGCCTTTGCTTCTGCAGTCACTGATTTCATTTCCAACACTTCCTGGCGCAATTTGTTATTTAACATCTGTATCATTGCTGGTCTTGTTCTTGTTCTTCTTTTTCTTCTCCCAGTCATCTTCAGACAACTCTGCCACTCGCTCTCAGCATTAACTGTGGATGTTTGAGCCATTCAATTAAAACAAAAAGGGGGAGATGCCGGAGAGGGCAAGCATGCCATTTCAGGATCATGAGGAATCGAGCGCTGAAGAGCTGCTTGACACAGTTCCAGCCCAGCTGTCTCTTCCTTGAAGTCCGATGTGGCCCCTCTATAGAAAAATCTTTGGCTCTCTACGCCACAGCAATATGTGGTTTTCTGTATAATGTTTGTCTTTCTCTGCCTTTCACTTGGTGTCCCAATCTCTAAGTTTACTTTTCCAGTAAAAATTGTTGTCGGTAAAGTGTTGGTCAATGTACCTGAAAGAGGCTCTGGCATAGAATTGGAAAAACAAGAAAATGGGTCAAAGATAATTGTTTTCTTTAAAGGCCTTAAAGAAAGTCAGGCGTGGAGTACAGTAAACTTAGGAGGAAACAATGAACCTCCTGGAACAATGTAAACATTGTTATATGACTAATTTTTCTAAATGGCAGTTGCAATTGACTCTTTACCAGGAATCCTTACAGAAAAACAACCAAAGTCAGAAATAATTCAAGGGGGGACCAAAGTCTAAGTATTGGAGGGACGTAAAAAGGAAACTTCAAAATAAATAATTAAAGGATAAATGGATCTGCTGGATCAGTGATTAATGATGGGAAGCCCCATTTGTGGTTGTTTTGCCTCTCACCTTTAATAAAGTAATTGAAAGTAGAAGTCCAGGAAATCACAAGTGCTTGACCGCACATACATGGGGAAAATGTAAAAACAGTTAATCATTACAGGGGCCTGACGACTTTACTTGAGGTGAATAATTATGGGATTGTTTGATGATAAGGAATAACAAAAAGTTTCTATGAATTCTGTGAAATTGTACCTTTCTTAAAGTCTGTTCTTGCATGACGTGATCAGAAAATAAAAGACTGAGGCTAAGAGCTGTGGCAGGAAGAGAGAAAAAGAAAGAAAAAGATAGAAAAACTCAGCTGCCTTCAGCATTAGCCTGTCAGCTTGCACCAGAACTTGACTTCGAGTCGTTATTTCGCCGCTCCCTTTCACACCTCTCTTCGGGGACCCTCCTTCAAGCCAGGGCTGGACCCCGGCACTACATCTTCCACAAATGGGCCTTGAATGCATCCTCCTACCCTCATTAGCTACATAAAGAGAGCTGCACTGCGCTTCCTCAGAAGAGTGGAGACAGGCGCCAGGAGAATGAACATTCTACTGCTGGCTGTAGCTCTCAGCTGTCGGTTTGTGCTCAACAGCAACCCTTGAAGATACCATGTCTAACATGAGCTATAGGAGTAGAGCTGATTATGGCTCTGGGTGGGCCACTCTTCTACATGGGCCTCAGTGTCATTAGATAAGGTCATTGTTTCACTTGCCTCTCTTTTATTAAGCCATCCTGTCTCAGGCAATTTAGTATTTACTAGTTTAAATTTCCCTTGCTGTGAGGATGGTGAGAACTATATTTTTGTATGAAACATACTTGCACATTTTCTTTTACTATTTAATGTGAGTAAGAATGTTTTAAATGTAAGTTCATACTAAAAATATCATAATATCCATGTAGATATAAAGAACTGTATTTACTTTTTGCTTTTGGTATTCTGAGGTAGGGTCTCAGTGTATCCCGGGATGACCATATATACTCTCAGGCTTACCTTGAACTCAGAGAGATCTTTTCTATCTCTGCCTTCAGAATTCTGGCATTAGATGGGGTGTGCCACCATGCCTACTAAGGCGCAGTGTTTCCTACATATAGAGGAATGTATCAAGTGAAATGGCTCTTCCATCTTTACAGAATTCTGAATGGATTTCCAAAAGAATACATCTAACCAAGTCTGATGGAATAATAGACATGCATGAAAGTTGGGTTTGGACCACATGTGTCTGTTGTGTTTTGTAGTTATTTTCCTGTGGAAACTAGATAGGTTGTATCAGTCATAATGCTACAATTCATTTTTCTCCTTCATAAAGTCAGCTTCAATTTAAATTCCATATTTTTCTTGCACATGTGGGTCATTCTATGACAGTCTTTTTCAGAGGAGTCAGGCATAATATATTAAATATAAGTATCTGCCATCAAATTGTGATTTGCTTTCAACCTTGTTTTGATGATATTTACTATTTTTACCTTGTGGTTTATTAGGTACACCATCACATGACATCCGGTTGTAGTTACAGCTGTGTTTGGGGCTCTTCAAAGAACTAGATGAGAAAATACAATCTCTACAGTGAGTTATTATTTCTTAATTCTACTATGTGTGTCATAATACACACTTAGAGATGTTAAGGAGCACATATACTCGGGAGAATACGTGGAAGATATTATGCTTTGCAAAGCTGCATTAATCAGTGGAATTTCACTTAAGTGATAGGTCTTGTGTGGCCATGTGTCATTGATGAAAACATTCATGCACATCTTCAAGCTTTATATGAACACATGCATACACACAGGAATGCATACTGAATACACATATGTATTCAACAAATGAATAAGCAACTGGAAAAGGAAAACCAGAAATCAGATATAAAAATGAAAACTCAATTCAGTGACTGTATTTCAGATGTTTTCAAAGTCTATGCATTCAGATAAAGTGTGTTAAACTTTCCCCATGGTGTAAAGTCAAAGAGGATATTTGTTGAATGTTGAACTGTGAGGGAGAATGAGAAGGAGCTGCAAACACCATGTGGCACAGGAAGTCACAAAAAATTGTGGAACAATTACAGAAGTTGATGTGAGACAGAGTAAAGCTGTGAAAACACAGTTTCCTTTTAAACAGTAAACTGTAATGTAGTGTTGCTTCTTCCTGAAGTAAAAGTAATGTGGAATATTATTTGATATGTGCTGGATGTTTTCTAACCTTATTTAGGGAAAATGGCACATGTCGACTCTACAGACTTCAGGCAGCCAATTACAAACGTCGGATTTTTGCTCTTATAAGTAAGTAATTCTTTTCTTACTATGGCTAGCATAAAACAATCTTCACAGGACATTTTCCTTCAACATGGTATTATGTGCTATCCTTTCACTTTTTTTCATTATCCTACAGATGACTATTTGTGTTTGAGAGGTTGACTTTTGTCATTCTTTCAGTGTATCCACTACTAGACATTGAACCAGTTGAGCAGAAAATTGACAACCCAAAGGGTTTGTGGCTCCTTCATAATTCATATGATGCCTATCCAAGAGTCTGGATCCTACAATTTTATAATAAAGATGTAGGTGGGTATTTTTATCATGACTACCTGCTATTGACATAAACATTTTAGTTTAGCACCACATCTCACATCCTGCAACAATCCAAAAATATTATACCAACTATGCACCACATGATTATAAGTATGGCTGCTTCAAACATGCACATTATAAGAATGAATTGAATCTAGTTCTTCACAAGAATGGCTATCTAAATTCTACAAAAGGTTTGTCCTTATTACAAATGCATATTGTGAAATTCTCTAACCTCAGACAGTATTCATTTAAGTGAATACTTAAGGAAGACATTATAGCATCTTTTTGGTTTGGGCTTGTACAATTATTGATAGAAATAAAGTCATGTAAAATTGGTGGGGGGAGAGCCATCTTATACTGGCAATATATAAAGCTTCATTCATATATACCATACTTTTTTTTTTCTAAATTTGTTTTGATGGTCCTTGACTAGTGGCAACTTAAAGAGTAATAGTGAGTGTACCTCTCAGCAATTGTGGAGGAAAAGAAAAACAGCTGTGTTAGTCAACTCTCAAGGTAAAAACAAACAAACAAGAAAAGATCATTTTTGTCCCTTTTGCAGACAGTTTAGTCTGTGATATGTAGAAATCATGAATCCGGACCTTTGATGACTTACAACATACTGATGATGTCTGAATTGCCTTGGGAGGACTTTCCATTTCATAGCAGAGGGGGAAAAAAACATGAAGAAAATCAACCCTGTTCATAGTATGATGTTCGCAGGCATAATGGACACACTTAGAAATGATCCCAGCTTTTAGAGTTTGACAACTTTTCTGAATCAAGTTCTCACAAGGAAGTTAGCATCACAGTTGTGATTGTAGTTTCCTTGAATTGATGCAACTAGTTTAACGGGAAGTTGATCCAATATATAATCTGAGTCTATCATCCAAAATACATTATAATATGCAACATAATGACAGGCATTGATTATTTTTCCATAAAAAGTAAAAGTGGTACATACACACTGTATACATTTAAAGGCATAATTTAAAATTAAAATCAAGACTTCATGCATTCCTAACATCAGTTTTTTCATAAATTAACAAAATGTCTTAACGCTATGATGTTTGGCATATATGTTCCATGTAGTAATGGAAGCCCCATTTGCTGAGGCAGTAAGTCCTTAGTAAAATCAGCCTCCAAATATTGGACTTCTAAAATGGCTTGCCTCTTTGGAGACGCAGGTCAACTGCATGGGTATTGTGGGCTATGCATTGTGAGGGAGGGAGGGGAGAGGCAATATCTCTGTGCAAAATGTCCCAACTAGTGGCTCTAACAATCCTTCAGCCTCCTCTTTCAAAAAATTGCCTGTGCCATACTGGGAGCATTTAAAGTCTACTTCAGTGATGGGGTCTTAGGATCATCAGGATCTCTAGTTCAATAGGTGCAGAGTGTCCTCAGTATCTATTCCATCACCCCTATGCTGATAACAACTTAACTAAGACAGTGGTATTCTTGCTTGTTTCTTCAATTCTTCTGTGCTTTCAGCTGGGGCTGGGGCTGGGGTGGAAACACTAGATCTTTTAATTCCCCAGGTCAACTTCCCATCTAAAAAAGAGTAGCAGATTCTTCAATGGTGTATGAACATAAACACCAGTTAAATGGGATAATATTAACAAATTTAGAGAGAATTAAGAGGGTTTAGACACTCTTATAGTGTAAGGTTAGTGGGAACATAACAATGGAAAGCAGATCCATTATCTGTATATGATTCTGACTTGTTTCCCAGTTCCAGATATGATTCCCTTTCTACTGAGCAGATCTGTTCACAAGTCCAAAAGCAGTTGGTTACCCACCATGGCTGTGTGCCACTATTACTCTTGTGTGAGCATCATGTCAAGTTGTTTATTTCTGGGTCACTTAGACATTGAGTTGCTTAGACAAATGTTGTCCACTTCCCCCCCTGGTAGCTCATGTAGCTCCATCTAGCACTCGATGGGCTAATTGTCTGGGGTGTGGCTCTCCTCCTGATTACCACCATGATCCATGTCAACAGCATTTGGTGTTTTCAGCAGTCAGGGTCTTACCATTAAGCTCTGGTTGGTAATCAAGTGCTCTCACAGACGTTGGTCTTGTTTGCATTGGGAAAACTAATAGGTCTCTCTGATCATCAGCTCATTATGGATATTGAGCACATACTGGAACAGGGACTTACGGGCCATGGCCAAAGGCAAGAAAAATCAAAAAGCCAGAGAAGAAAAAGAAACATGAGAAATTTGACGTTAGGTTTCATCTCACTCTCTCCAGGGCCCTTCTATTCAGGTGCTTCCTCTAAGGTCCTATTGAGGATTCTACCTTTTAGTCAGAATTTCAGGGTATAGAATTGTTTGGTACCAGTTCATTTTGGGTCCCGTTGTGTGCCCACACTACCTTTTCCCTTTACCCAAGCCCTATGCTCCCTATTGTCCAAGCCTCAAGATGGTATTCAGTTATGTCAGCAACTCGGGCTGATCCAAATTCGGAACTGCAGATGAGTGAGGGTATGTGGTGGTTGTCTTTCTGTGATTGTGTGAGTTCACTGAGTATGATCTACTCTAAGTTTAACCAGTTTTTCCACAAATTTCAAAGTGTTATTTTTTCTTACTGCTGAGTAGAATTCCATTGTGTAGATGTCCCACATCTTGCTTATCTATTCATCCAGTGATGGACATCTGGGTTGATTCCAGTTTTGAGCTGTTAGGAATTTAGTAGCTATAAGTGTGGTTGAGCAAATATTTCTCAACTGAGATGTGGAACTTTTGTGGTAAACACCCAGTAAGGGAATAACAGCATCTGCTGGTAACTCTATATCCATCCTCCCCAGCAATCTCCAAATTGATTTCCACAAGGGTTTACCAGCTGACATTCCCAACCTCATGAATTAGTGTTACTGTTTCTCTACAACCTTTCCAACATCTGTTTTCATTTGATTTTTTAATGTTTTCTATACTTACTGGTGTAAGGTGGAATCTCATAGTAGTTTTAATTTGCAATTCTCTAATGGTTAGGGCTGTTGAAATTTTTATTGAGTGTGTGTTACCCCTTTGTAATTCTTCCTCTGAGAATTCCTTATGTGGTTCTCAGCTCCACTTTTTCAGTGGTTAGTTTGATGCTTTATTGTTTAGATTTCAAATTCTTTAATATGCTAGATATTAGGCTTCTGTCAATGGGATAGCTGGCAAAGACTTTCTCCTATTTAGTGGGGAATCTCTTCACTTTGGTTGTTCATGAGATCCCACTGACTGACTGAATGCTTAATATCCTTGGCTACTGGAGTTTTTTTCAGCAAGTCTTTTCCCACTCCTATATCATGCAAAGTGCTTCCTATTATTTCTTTGAGTTATTGAAAAAATTTCATGTTTAATATTGAGATCTTTAATCCATTTGGACTTGAGTTTTCTCCATGGCAAATGAGAGGGTCTAATCTCATTTTTCTAGATATCATCATCCAATTTGTCCAACACCAGTTGTTGAAGATGCTGTCTTTTCTTCAGTCTACATTATTGGCACCTTTGTCAAAGATCAGGCAGCTGTAGTTGCTTGCCCTAAAGTCTGGGTCTTCAAATTTCTTCCATTGATCTATGTTTCATTTTTATTCCTATCCATGCTGTTTTTTGTCTTTATGGCTTTGTAATATAGCTTTAGATCAGGTATGGTGGTACCACCAGAAGTGCTTCTTTTACTGAGGTTATATTTGTATATTTGAGGCCTTTTGTCATTCCATATGAATTTTGATATCATTCTTTTCAGTCTCTGTGAAGAATGATGCTATTATTTTATTGGTATTTATTAACCCTCTACATTGGTTTTGGTAGAATTGCCATTCTCACAATCTTAATTCTACCTATTCAGAAGCAAGGGAGGCACATCCATCTTATCAAGTCCTGCTGTACTTTTTTTTTTTTTTTTGAGTGTGTTTATATTTTCATTATAGGTGTCTTTCACATCCTTCGTTATTGTTATTCCAAAGGATTTCATTTTTTTTTTTTTGCTATTGAAAGTGGGACAGCATCACTAATTTATTTCTGTGAATATTTGTCCTTTTCATACAGAAATAATGCTGATTTTTGTGCATTAATTTTGTTTTGTTTAGTGCCAGTTAGCTGAAGGAATGTATCAACTTTAGAAGTTTGGGGATGGAGACTTTTTGGTCACTTATATAAACGATCATGTCATCTGCAAATAGGGCTAACATGATTTCTTCCCTTCCAAATTGAATCCCTTTTCATAACTTTCTCCTTTCTTATTGCTTGGGCAAGTAATTCCAGTACTATGTTGAAGAGCAGAGGTGAGAGTGGACACCAGTGTTCTTCCATATCTTAGTGGGAAGTCCTTGAGTTTTTCCCCATTAAGTATTATTTGAGCTTTAGGAGCTTTTTATATAGCTTTTGTTGTGTTGAGATATAATCCCTCCATGCCTATTCTTTCCAATGTTGTGATCAAGAAGTGGTGTTGTATTTTGTCAAAGGCCTTCCCTGCATCAATCAAGATGATCATGTGATTTTTTTTTAAATTTAATTTATTAGTTTTCTCTTCAGTAAATACAGGCAGTTTGATACCATTATTTAGGCTCATCTGTGATCTACCCCCTCCCATTGGACCCTCCTTGTTAATGAAAATGGGTTGAGAATTGTGGAGTTAGCCCCCAGTTATTGGTATGATAAATGTCTCTGCAAATCATAACCCAACATGTGACTCTGACATTCTTTCCGCCCCCTCTTCCACAAAATTTCCCTGAGCCATGTTGGGTTCATTTTTGGTCTGCTTCAGTGCTTAGGTGTTGGGGGCCTCTGAGGCTCTGGCTCTCTAATTTGGTAGGAGTTGATTTTTCTCTGCGTTGATCTCCTTCCCCTTTGTGCTGCTATCTGGTTCACAGGAAAACATCACCCTTGCTTACTTCGCCAGTTGTCCTTAGTTTCAGTTGGGCCCCTTTTGAGGTATGTTGGGGCAGCTCTCTTCTTAGGATCTGCATCTATCTGGAAAAGAGAAGCAAATTCTCCAATGGAGAGTAAGTTAGCACCTGGAAAATTGAGATAACACTTACTTTTTTGATAGACAGTATGATAGGTGTAGGCCCTCTTATACCCCCTGATTGATGGTAGCTTGATATTGTAGAGTCCAATTGTATTTGGGTATGGTTCTGACTTGTTTCCCAGCTCCAGCTATGGGTCTAGTACCACTGAGTGGATCAGTTAGCCAAATCAGGAGCAATTGGTTCCTCACCATAGCTGTGTACCACTATTGCACTAGTGTGGGCATCACATCTGGTTATTTGTTGCTAATTAGATTAAACAATGTGTTGTTTGGACAGATCTTGGTCTTTTCCCCCAGTCACCTATGTAGCACCTTCTGGCACTAGACACGCTGACTGTCTGGAGACTGAGTCTCTCCTGGCTTCCAGCCATGTCATTCCATTTTACATGTCAGCTGCGTATGGAGTCTTCAGCAATAGGGTCTTACCACTGGCCTTTGGTGAGTCATCAAGTACTCTGACAGAAGTCTGTCATGGTTTTATGAAACCTTGTAGGTTTCTCTGATCAAAAGCTCATTGTGGATGGTTGGCCCAAGCTGGAAGTGGGGGTTACAGGTCAGTGCCCACTAAGAAATTGAGGAAGAACATAACTAATATACAAGAGTTAGAGAGGATAGAGATAGAGGGGAGAGGGGTAGAGGGAGGGAGGGAGGATGTAGGAGATTTAGGTCAGTCTTGATCCTACCCTCTCCAGTGTCTTGTGTTTCAGGTGCTTCCTGTAAGGGTCTAGTGAAGGATCAGCCATTTGCTCTATTTTTTAGGAAGTAGAATTTTATGGTACCATTGCTGTTTGGGTCCAGATTACTGTTTTCCACCCTTCGATTCCCTTCCCACCTCCCATCCATCTTATTGTCTAGTCCATGAGGTGCTTGCTGGGTATGTAAGGCATCTTGGCCGATTCAGGTTAGGTGTTGCAGATGAGTGAGACTATGTGTCGACTTTTTTTTTCTGTGATTGGGTAAATTCGCTGATTATGATCTGTTCCAGGTCCAACCATTTTGCCACTCAGCTGAGACTTCACATACCTTCTCATAGCACAGCCTGGGGAGCGTGGTTAAGAGGCAGGTTGCCCAAGGAGTGACCCATACCCTACAAAGCTTGCATTAAGCATGTGAAAGCATAAGTTCAAAGTCAACACAGGTCATCTCAAGCAGACATTTTCACTTATGATTACGTGTATGGTGGGAGACCTTTCAGGGATAGCTTATACCATCTCCATTACCATACCTCTTTTTTACTTCGTGTTGTGTGCCTCTATTATGCTTTCTTCCTCCTTTTCCTCTCTCTGTTCCTACACTCATCCTCTTCTCATCTTTACCTTATTTTTCTGCCTGTTTATCTTCCTCCACCTCTAATAATTATAGAATCATAATCAATTGTTTTCTCTAGAATTAACCCCAGTGACTACGTGTATGAAATGTGATCATAGTCTCATTAAAATGTTTGTAAACTTGGAATGAAGAGATAGCTTTGTAGTTAATATGAAGCCAAAGTTGTCAGGTGGGATTCATCAGTACCCACAGAAAGCCAGATGTACAAGGTGGTGTGCAATTCTTGAGATCATTTGCAGTGTCTGGTGGCCCTGACATGCTCATTTTCTAGCCATCTTCTTTTTATTCTTGCTCTGTCAATATGAATAAATAAAATATTGTTTTACATGTTAGAGAACTGGAGGCCTTTAAACATCTTTCATGTATTATTTATTTATTTATTTATTTATTTATTTATTTATTTATTTATTTATTATTTTTGAGGTTTTCACCCAAACCCAGGCTGACCTGGGACTCACTATGTAGTCTGGTCTTGGAAAGCCACCTACCTCTGGCTATGAAGTGCTGGATTAAAAGCAAGCACCACCACACCCAGTTTCATTTATTTATTTATTTTATTTTTTATACCTTTGTATATATGTGGAGAGTGCATGCATGTTCACATATATGTGGGTGGACACATGTGTCTTAGTACACATGCAGTGATCATAGGATGACCTTGGGTGATTTATCCCTACCTCATATAGGTATAGCTTAAACCCAGAGCTGATATATTTTATTTAGCCAGTTTGTTCCTGTCTCTGTCTCTCAGGCACAGAATTACAGGTAGACCACCATACCTTGCACTTATAATGTAGCTACAGATCTGAATGCCAGTTACCCTTGCAAAACAAAAGCTTAATCCACTGAGCCATCTCCACTGACCATACTTAACAACTTAGGGAAAAACAAAAACTATTTTGAATGATCTTTTGGATATTTATTAGTATTTTTTCCTACTCCCTCCCTTTCAGAAATTATCTATATATGAAAAAGAGCTAAATTTATAGTGGACAAACAATTTAATAGCACGAAGTGGGTATATTGTGCACCATATGTAAAATTTAGGCATTTGATTAGCTACAAACAAATGGAATGTTGCGTTAAAGTAGGATGGAACATGAAGAGTTTTTCACACAGGTTAACTATGTATTGTATTTTGTCTGCTTTAAAGAGTGACCCTTTGGTGGTCAGTTTTTCAAAGTGGCTCAGTAGTTTCTCAAAGTATTGGGAAGATTTGTTTTGGCACATTGTATATCACTCATATTACTGTAACAAACAGAATGGGATTTCAACATGATGCTACAAAGGCAGCTGTTGGTGTGTCCATTCCCTTCTCCATTAACAAAATCCTAATGGAATAGAGGGAGTTCTTGTCTCTGCAATGAAGAGTGAGTTTTCCCACAACAGGCAATGTTCCACAAAACAAACACTCACCTGTGCTTGTCTTCAGAAGTGTGTCTGTTGGCTCCTCAACAGACTGTTTAAAAAGCACTAATTTGTTTTTGTAATGTTGCTAGCAGATAATCTGGTTCATTTCCCAATGCTGTTCACTCTCAAGTGTTAGAGTTCTACTTTTCTTATTGTTAAACTACACTCGAACAATAAAACTGTGCCTCAGATTTATGTATTTCATGATTATGTAACAGAATTCTTCATTTCTATAGAGTCCCTGAAAGTGCTCTCTGGACTTAATCTTCCATTAAGTTAGTAGAAGCACCCCAGTTCTGCTGTTCTGGGAGCACAGTGGATTTTTGTGGGATCAGTTAAGAAGAAATGCCCCTGAAAAATTTGATCTCCCTACAGAACTGTATGTCTTTTATGCACGGATTTCAATTCTGCACCTGGTTTCTTAGAATGTTTCCCTTTGGAAAGACAAAGGTCAGAATAATGTTGCCAACTTGAGTTCCACTTTAGACAACAACAATAAAGAGTCCTTGTCATTTTCTGTGCCCTCTTTGAGAGTCACCTTCAATGAGCACAACCCTTACCTAACTTTGCTGGACAAAGTTCACTAAGGCTATTGCCCAATGAGTGTCCTTCCTTCACGTTCCAGTCATAGTCTGTGAGCGTTATTTATGAAGAATAGCAATATCTGCACTCATAGTTCAAAACAGCCTCAATTTATTTCTCCATGAAGGGGCATTCACACATTGCTGGGCAGAGATTGTGAGAACATATTTTATTTTATTATTATTATTATTATTATTATTATTATTATTATTATTATTGTTAGATATGGGCCTATTCGTACGTAAACACATGTTGGTACCATCCTTTTCCTCCTCCCTCCCTCTTTTCTGAAGAGGCCTTCCTCATTAGGGATGCAGGTCAACCCTATGGGTATCATGCATCATGCATTATGTGGCAGCAGTCAATTATGGGGAGGAGGCAGTTTCTTTCTGCAAAATGTCCCAACTTGTGGCTATTCAATATTTTTGACCCCTCTTCTGCAAAATTCACTGAGCATTTTAGTTCTACTTTAGTGATGGGCACTTAGGAGCTTCTAGTTGTCTGGATTGGTAGGGGTTGAGTGTTCCCAGTATCTTTCTCCATCACCCTTGTGCTGATATTAACCCAACTGCAAGTTTAAACCTTCTTGCTCATTTCCCCAATTCCTTTGTGGTTTCAGCTGGGGCTGTGATGGAGTGTGCGGGGTTGTTTATCCCCTCAAGTCGAGGTCCCATCTGATAAAGATAAGCAGATTCTCCAGTGCAGAGTGAAGTCAGTGCCAGTTAAATATGAAAACCATTATTAACTTAGACTTTGAGTTGCATGGACAGATTTTGGCCACTTCCACCTGGTATCTCATGTAGCGACTTCCAGCACTAGATGGGATAAATATCTGAAGACTTTCTCTCCTATGGATTCCAATTAGGTCTCTCCATTGTGCCAGCTGACAGCAATTGGTGTCTTCAGCAGCAGGGTCTCACCATTAACCTCTGGTGGGTAATCAAGTACTCTGACAGAAGTCTGTCTTGTTTTGGGAGGTATAATAGGCATTTCTAATCAGCAGCTCATTGTGGATATAGGCCACATCCTGGTACAGGGAATTACAGGCCAGCACCAAAGGGAAAGAAAAAAGAAAAATCCAAGGATGAAAGAGAAACAATAGAAATTTGAGGTTAGGTTTCTTTTCACTCTCTTCAGTACCTTTTGATTCAGGTGGTCTATCCAAGTTTTGCTTGAAAGTTCCAGCTTTTAGTCTGATTTCCAGCATATAGGATTCTATGGAACCAGTTCAACTTGGCTTCAGGTTTTGAGTCCTCCCCCATTCTTTACCTTACCTTAAGCCACACCTACCACTATTGTCCAAGCCTCAAGATGCTCTTCTGTTTT